>NC_047115.1:23245658-23420658 GCF_902500255.1 Thalassophryne amazonica | reverse complement strand
TATCCGACCTTATTATTTTTTTTCAAAAACCATATGGATTTGAATCACGTGTGATTACATCAGACATGCTTGAACCCTCGTGGGCATGCGAGAGTTTTTTCACACCTGTCGGTTACGTCATTCGCCTGTGGGCAGTCTTTGAGTGAGGAGTCGCCCACCCTCTCGTCGATTTTTCATTGTTTAGGAATGGCTCAGAGACTGCTGCTTTGTTTGATAAAATTTTTTTCAAAAGCTGTAAGGCACAACTGAGTGGACACCATTCGATAAATTCAGCTGGTTTTCGGTAAAAATTTTAACGGCTGATGAGAGATTTTGGTCTGGTAGTGTCGCTTTAAGGACGGCCCACGGTGCCTGACGGCGATCTGCGCTTTGAGGCGGCAGCGTCTCGCCGTTTCAAGTTGAAAACTTCCACATTTCAGGCTCTGTTGACCCAGTAAGTCGTCAGAGAACAGAGAACTTTCAGAAGAAGTCGGCATGAGGAGTTTATTCGGACATTCCATTGTTAACGGACAGAGTGCGGGCAGAGTCGCATGTCGGGCCGGACCCGACCGCGGGGGGTCGCGACAGGAAAAACACCTCCGTTGGAAACCTTAACGGGCAAGTTGGAACATGCCCAAGCTGTTAAACAATTTCTCAGTTACTCACTTGTTGAAAGCCATCAAAAGCCGCCTGAATTTTACAAATGGTTTTCAACACGGAGGTGTTTTTCCTGTTGCGGCGCACACAGATTCGCCGAGTCGTCACGGAAACGACTTGGCGAATTTGCGCGCACGTTTTTCATTACAAAATGTCCTTAAACAGTGGAATGTCCGCATAAAGTCCTCATGCCGGCCTCTTCTGAATCTTCTCTGTTCTCTCACGACGTCCTGGATGAATTAAGCCTTAAATTAGGATGTTTTCAGCTCGAAACAGGCCGACGACGGCGCCTGGAAGCGCTGTGCGACGTCCCGCTCCCTGGGAAGTCCTTACAGCGACAGAAACGCCCCATAATCTCTCATCAGCCGTTAAACTTTTCACCGAAAACCAGCTAAATTTCTCGAATAGTGTCCACTCGGATATTCCTCACAGGTCCAGAAAAAATTTTGATAAAGCAACGCGCGCCGTCTCGAGCAGCGTGTGAAACAAAGGAATTCAGCCGAGAGGGCTGGACCACATCTCACTCAAGGCCTGCCCACAGGGAAATGATGTCACCGACACGCGTGAGAAAACTCATGCATGCACACGAGCGTTCAAGCATGATTGGTGTAATCGCACGTCATTCAAATCCATATAGTTAAAAAAAAAAAAAAAGTGTTGGTTTCTTATCTAATACACCTCGTACAATGATTTGCAAATCATCTTCAACATATATTCAATTGACTACACCACAAAGACAAGATATTTAATGTTCAAACTGATAAACGTTATTGTTTTTGTGGAAATATTTGCTCATTTTGAAATGGATGCCTGCAACATGTTTCAAAAAACCAGGGACAGTGGTATGTTTACCACTGTGTTACATCACCTTTCCTTCTAACAACACTCAATAAGCATTTGGGAACTGAGGACACTAATTGTGAACAGTCTGAGGTCTCTGTTGTCATATTTTGCGCTTCATAATGCGCCACACATTTTCAATGGGTGACAGGTCTGGACTGCAGGCAGGCCAGTCTAGTACCCGCACTCTTTTACTACGAGGCCACGCTGTTGTAACACGTGCAGAATGTGGCTTGGCATTGTCTTGCTGAAATAAGCAGGGGCGTCCTTGAAAAAGACACTGCTTGGATGGCAGCACGTGTTGCTCCAAAACCTGAATGTATCTTTCAGCACTGATGGTGCCATCACAGATGTGTAAGTTGCCCATGCCATGGGCACTAACACACCCCCATACCATCGCAGATGCTGGTTATTGAACTTTGCGCTGGTAACAATCTGGATGGTCTTTTTCCTCTTTTGTCCGGAGGACACGATGTCCATGATTTCCAAAAACAATTTGAAATGTGGACTCATCAGACCACAGCACACTTTTCCACTTTGCATCGGTCCATTTCAAATGAGCTCATGCCCAGAGAAGGTGGCGGCATTTCTGGATGTTGTTGATGTATGGCTTTCGCTTTGCATGGTAGAGTTTTAACTTGCACTTGTAGATGTAACGACGAACTGTGTTAACTGACAATGGTTTTTTGAAGTGTTCCTGAGCCCAAGCTGTAAGATCCTTTACACAATGATGTCGGTTTTTAATGCAGTGCCGCCTGAGGGATCGAAGGTCACGGGAACTCAGTGTTGGTTTTCGGCCTTGCCGCTTACATTTAGAAAGTTCTCCAGATTCTCTGAAACGTCTGATTATATTATGGACTATGGATTATGGAATCCCTACATTCCTTGCAATTGAACATTGAGAAATATTGTTCTTAAACTGTTGGACTATTTTTTTCATGCATTTGTTCACAAACTGGTGATCCTCGCCCCATCTTTGCTTGTGAATGGCTGAGGCTTTTGGGGATGCTCCTTTTATACCCAGTCATGACACTCACAGTTAGTGTCCTCAGTTCCCAAACGCTTATTGAATGTTGTTAGAAGGAAAGGTGATGTAACACAGTGGTAAACATGCCACTGTCCCAGCTTTTTTGAAGCGTGTTGCATTCATCCAATCCAATCCAATCCACTTTATTTATATAGCACATTTAACAACAAAAACCTTGCAAAGTGCTGCACATACAGTAGAATCACGATAGATAAAACCCCAGTAGTCAAGAAATAAATTAAAAATAAGAAAATTAACAATAAAAATAACTAAAATGTGCAAGATAAATAAATAAATACATACAGCATACAAAAGATAAAACCAATAAAATCTACCAAAATAAAAACAAAACCTATAAAACAGAGGACCACACAACTCACGCAGTGTTAAAAACCAGAGAATAAAAGTGGGTCTTCAGACGAGACTTAAAACACTCCACTGTGGGGGCTGTTCGGACATGGAGGGGCAGAGCGTTCCAATGTCTGGGGCCAGCCACAGAGAAAGCCCTATCCCCCCTGGTTTTAAGTCTCATCTTTGGTACCACGAGCTGGAAATGGTCTTCAGACCTCAGAGCATGCGCCGGAGAGTAAATTTGTAGGAGGTCAGTGATATATTGAGGGGTCATTCCATTCAAAGCTTTAAAAACAAACAATAAAATCTTAAAATCAATTCTAAAATTATTAGGAAGCCAGTGCAAAGATGCAAGAATTGGGGTTATGTGCTCACGCTTCCAGGCTCCTGTTAAAAGTCATGCTGCAGCGTTCTGGACTAACTGCAACCGGGAAAGAGCTCGTTGGTTTGAAATAAAAGAGTGCACAACTTGTTCAAAAAGGTTGAAAGTTAAAAACGGTTTTACCTTTGATAAAAGGCAAAGATGATAAAAGCATGATTTCAAAACACCATTGATTTGTTTATCAAGTTTAAAATTGCTGTCCATCGTGACGCCAAGGCTGGTGACTTTGGGATGTACAAAATCCTTAAGAGGTCCCAAGTCAACAAGGGCACTTCCAAACAACATAACCTCTGTCTTGCCCTCATTAGGTTTCAAAAAATTCTGTGACAACCAAGCCCTGACGTCACACAGACAGTCGAGTAGGGGTGTCAGGGGGCAAAGGCTGTTTTTAGTGATAGGCATGTAGATTTGACAATCATCAGCATAAAAATGGTAGGCCACGTCATGTTTTTTTAAAAATCTCTCTGAGTGGGAGGAGATAAAGAGCAAAGAGGATGGGTCCCAGGACAGAACCCTGGATAGAATCCATTTCAAAATGAGCAAATATTTGCATAAAAGCAATAAAGTTTATAAGGTTAAACATTAAATATCTTGTCTTTGTGGTGTATTCAATTGAATATAGGTTGAAGAGGATTTGCAAATCATTGTATTCTGTTTTTATTTACATTTTACACCATATCCCAACTTCATTCGAATTGGGGTTGTACAACCCCTGGCAAAAATTATGGACTCACCGGCCTCGGAGGATGTTCATTCAGTTGTTTAATTTTGTAGAAAAAAAGCAGATCACAGACATGACACAAAACTAAAGTCATTTCAAATGGCAACTTTCTGGCTTTAAGAAACACTATAAGAAATCAGGAAAAATAATTGTGGCAGTCAGTAACGGTTACTTTTTTAGACCAAGCAGAAGGAAAAAAATATGGACTCACTCAATTCTGAGGAATAAATTATGGAATCACCCTGTAAATTTTCATCCCCAAAACTAACACCTGCATCAAATCAGATCTGCTCGTTAGTCTGCATCTAAAAAGGAGTGATCACACCTTGGAGAGCTGTTGCACCAAGTGGACTGACATGAATCATGACTTCAACACGAGAGATGTTGAAACAAAGGAGAGGATTGAAACAAAGGAGAGGATTATCAAACTCTTAAAAGAGGGTAAATCATCACGCAATGTTGCAAAAGATGTTGGTTGTTCACAGTCAGCTGTGTATAAACTCTGGACCAAATACAAACAACATGGGAAGGTTGTTAAAGGCAAACATACTGGTAGACCAAGGAAGACATCAAAGCATCAAGACAGAAAACTTAAAGCAATATGTCTCAAAAATCGAAAATGCACAACAAAACAAATGAGGAACGAATGGGAGGAAACTGGAGTCAACGTCTGTGACCGAACTGTAACTGCACTGGGGAGATGGCTGTCATTACATCATCAATAAATGCACAAGTTTACATTGATATTTTCGACACTTTTCTTATCCCATCAATTGAAAGGATGTTTGGGGATGATGAAATCGTTTTTCAAGATGATACTGCATCTTGTCATAGAGCAAAATCTGTGAAAACATACCTTGCAAAAAGACACATAGGGTCAATGTCATGGCCTGCAAATCATCCGGATCTTAATCCAATTGAAAATCTTTGGTGGAAGTTGAAGAAAATGGTCCATGCAACCTGCAAAGCTGATCTGGCAACAGCAATCAGAGAAAGTTGGAGCCAGATTGATGAAGAGTACTGTTTGTCACTCATTAAGTCCATGCCTCAGAGGCTGCAAGCTGTTTTAAAAGCCAGAGGTGGTGCATCAAAATACTAGTGATGTGTTGGAGCATTCTTTTGTTTTTCATGATTCCATAATTTTTTCCTCAGAATTGAGTGATTACATATTTTTTTCCCTCTGCTTGGTCTAAAAAAGTAACCGTTACTGACTGCCACAATTTTTTTTCCTGATTTCTTATAGTGTTTCTTAAAGCCAGAAAGTTGCCATTTGAAATTACTTTAGTTTTGTGTCATGTCTGTGATCTGCTTTTTTTCTACAAAATTAAACAACTGAATGAACATCCTCCGAGGCCGGTGATTCCATAATTTTTGCCAGGGGTTGTATATACAATGAATGCATTAAGAAAAAATCTTTTAAAAATCAATTTCAGGTTTGTTTGTTTTTTTGTTTTTGTTTTTTTACCGCACACGTGGCAGCACTGTGATGATTTACTAATCAAGGTACAATATTTAAGAAGATATTACCATGCAGGAAAGCAAATAAATTATGTGAAACAGAGTGATGACAACAATATAAAATTTGAAAATTGTCCAGCAAAAAAATAAACAAATTCACACATTTGTATGTACTGAGTTTGCGCAGAGTGGTTTTGCCTTTCATCCTGTTTCAGCTGAGTTTGCTCCTCAGGTAGAACACAATAAAAGCTGTCTTGCTTGCATCTCCATCTCATTGGAATCACTCAGAGAGAATATGAGTCACGCATCCTGGACCTGTCCAGCAACAGACAAACAGCCGCAGGCAAAAATCATCTCCATTACACACATCATCTTCAAGATCTGCTGTTCAGCCTGAGTTTGTCTTGCAGTATTATGTGTGACTAAAGAGCTGGATACTGTTTCTTAAATTAATTTCTTCATCAGAATATGAGTCATTCTCAACTGTGTTGAGATGTTGATATTTGTGACTGTATTGCTGTAATATCAAATTACAGCTTTTTGCTTATTCACCTGGAGACAGTGGAGTTTGTAAGTTGTTTCCAGTGGGTGCGTGAAACAAAAGGTTTTATAAAATAACAGTCATATTGTAGATTAGGTTTTGATGCATTGTGGTTTATTATGTCGTTATTCCAAAAAAATGTGAAATTAAATGTAAATCAGCTTCTAGAGCAAAACACATCGCCAATTGCAAAATGGATTTTCTGTGAAATATTGACAGCTTCTACTTTGGAAGTAAAATTAGTGTTAATTGTTAATCTCAAACACATTTATTTATTTATTTATTTATAAAAGCAAACACATCACTGAAAAGTTATGCTTAAGAATTTCCTTTGGAGATAAAATTGTATTTAGTGCCAAACCTCATTAAGGGTTATTTGGATTAATTAGTCATTCTCTCATCTGAAAATCAAATTTAAACTAGACAAATTTAAACCTCCGCCAACAGTAATTTCCAATTCCACAAATTTTTACCTTGGAAAAAATTGTCAAGGTCAAAGTCCTGTTAGAAGTGGCTTTTCATAAGCTAAATTAGATGTGATCAAATGTCAGGAGTATGTATTTAGTTCAGGCACTTGAATCAAAGCTTTTTGCTGTTGTCAGATTTTGTTTTTTCCCCTCAACTTTTTCAGTTTCTGAATTCTTTTTCAGGTAATTTTCGCAGAACATTGGTTAGAGCCCCTTCACACATAGTGTGAAGTACAGTCAAAGTGCACATGAAGCAGGAATCGTGTGCAAAATGTGTAAAATCGTCCCTGCTTCAAATGCCTCGTACACCTGTTGCAACAACTATTTGCGCACACCAGCGGCTGAAAGACAGTGTGTGTGCTGTGTGAACCCATTGATCCCTCTTGTGGCAGGTGTAGGCTAAATTCCAGCTAACACGCATGAACATCTAACACTGCTTGCTTGGCACTTAGAAAATGTGTGGCAATTCGCACTATGAACACAACAACAGTCTGCAGACAATCACTGTCGTGCTGACAGTGAAATTTGTTCCACATGACACGGTGTCAGTTCTGGCGCGCTGTCCACAAGAAACGCGTGTCGGGCCAACTGGACATGCACCAGCAGATGTGAACATAAGAAGAGCGAACTGCTTCTCATTCATGTCATTTCATGACTGTATGTCTGTGACCATGGGCCATCTACAGAGGAACAGATGTATCATATTTGTATTGCCCGCTTGATAAGAGGGATTCAATATAAAATGTTGTGTTTTTATGGTGTTTTTTTTTATTTTTATTTATACGTCCATCTCTTTATTGATTTCAGGCATTTTCCCCCCACTATTTACAGGCCAGTGACAGTAACTCAGTGGTAAAGTTCTGTGCTGGCAGTCAGTAAAGTGCAGGTACGAATCCCATGGGTGGTATGTTTTTTTTATTATTATTATTCCACATCAGCGGCGCGATGTGGTTCCACAGGGACCAGCTGGTTTTTATGCTTTATTTATTCCACATCAGCGGTGCGATGTGGTTCCACGGGTATCAACTGGTTTTTATGTTTTATTTATTCCACATCAGCTTTATTTATTCCACATCAGCGGTGCAATGTGGTGCACCCCCCATTGAGTTCCTGCTTGAAAGACACCATCACATGTACAAACCCTGCGCTAATTCAAACTGTTTTGCACTGTTTCACCATATTCAACCAAACTGTGTACTGGGTGATTCTTTAACTATGGGCACTATTGGCCTTGTAAATGTAATTTCCACCACACCATTGCCTTACAATATAAAGCACCTTGGGGAAACTGTTTGTTGTGATTTGGCGCTATATACATGTGCTCTGATGTCGCTGTTTATCTCCATAGAAACTACCCAAACAATCTTTCATACAAACTGTTTAGGGACATTACAGTGTTGTGGTGGAAATTACGGCAATAGTGTGGGACAACTAAATGTTGTTAAAAAAAAACAAACACTACAGTTGTATGACATTGAATACCCCAATTATGTTTTGATTATTTTACTGATATTTTATTTAGAGATATTTTAAAACATTAGAAAAAACGTTTCTTTACCATTCATTTTTATCATTGAAGATCAAAAGTCTGGGTGTGGGACAAGCACAAAACAGCAATATTTGCATATAATGATGCTGAAAAAAGGTGAAAAAGTCATCATAGACTACTAGAACAAATTTCTTAACACACTTTCATTGTAAAGACAGCTATAAAAGTGTGAAATTTCCCCTTTTTTCTGTTTTCATACAATATGATCAAAGGACATAAGTGCCCCTAGTCTAAGAATCACCCTACTATGTATGAAGGAGCCTTGATCTCTGCTATGCACAATGCACTTGGTTTCCGACTGATAACTGAAAGACACAGAAACAGCCTTAAAATTGGAACCCCGATCCAATTCTGGTGGTGTAGGTAAGTCCATAACAGAAAAATGAGTGATTGAGGCACTTTTGATTGAGATATAATGAAAAATGTACACCAGATGGGCTGTTGAGTATTAAATTAAAATGTCCACATGATCCACAGTCTGGATCAGATCTGGCTCAAACTTTCTGGATCAAAATGCAGGTGATAGTGAGTGCCAGTCTGCACCTCATGTTCAAACATGAAAGTGATTGGGGCACATTTGTTTAAGATACAATGTAATATATATATATATATATATATATATATATATATATATATATATATATATATATATATATATATATTTAATGGGGTATCAATGTTAAATTTAAATGGTTACAAATCTGTAATCTGGCTCAGATCCAGATCAAACTTTGTCAGGTGATAAAGGATACCATCCTACATAATGCTCTCAAATATAAAAAATCTTTTTGGACAGAGTTATGAATTTCTGAAAATTCATTCAATGTTAAAGATAGGGATTTTTCCAATTTTCCAAGATTTTTCCTGACTTTGAACTTTGAGCTATGACCTTGAAAACTAAATCACGTCTTGCCTATCAGAATATGAATCTTCAGTAAAAATGTCATAACATTCATTCATCTTCTACCGCTTAGTCCGATTAAGGGTCGCGGGGGGCTGGAGCCTATCCCAGCAGTCATAGAGTGTGAGGCAGGGTACAGGCAGGACAGGACGCCAGTCTGTCTCAGGGCCACAAACAGACAAACAAACACAGACACACCCACACACACACCTACGGACAATTTAAAGATTCCAATCCACCTAACCTGCATGTCTTTGGATGTGGGAGGAAACTGGAGCACCCGGAGGAAACCCACGCAAACACGGGAAGAACATGCAAACTCCACACAGAAAGGCCACGGGAATTGAACCCACGACCTTCTCGCTGTGAGGCAACAGTGTTAACCACCAAGCCACCGTGCAATGTCATAACAACATATGATTAAGTGTGGGCTCTGGGCTGTTCACAAAGAAACAAACAAACAGATAAGCAAACAAACAGATGGGGGCAAAAACATAACTGCCTCAAACTTTGTTGGTGGAGGTAAAAATTTACAGTGTCAAGCTAAAATTGAATTGTGATGTGAATTTGTAGATGAGTGACAAATTCAAACAAAAGCAACATGTACTCAATAATCCTATCTTCCACCCATTGCAAAGAAGTGTAATGCCAACGTCATTCACAAGCTGTACCCGATGCAATTATTGCTTTCACACTAGAGGCCCACATTCTTTAAATGTGGGTGTGTTTGTCTAAAACTGAGGCATGGTCAGGTGCACTGCAGATGGAATGTGATCTCGAAGGCCACAGAACCCGTTTGTGCCACAGACCAACAAAAACCTATTTTTTTTATTACAAATTTGCAATAGTCATAGATGGTAAGTCCACAAGTACACAGACATCTAGCAAAAGCTTCGACGGTGGGTCACACCAGCTTGTTCCCATTCCTTTTAAAATGGGTACATTGCATCAAAGGATTCTGGTATCATGTCATTTGTGCAAAAAGAGAAATAGTGCACGTTTCTTCTGCATTTCACATCTGCTTACTGCACTGAGGTGTCAGTACGTTGGAAGTAAAGGTGTTCAGAACTGTGCAACATTTTCATCATCACTCATAATATGAGTGATGATCACATTTTTTTTTTTTTACCACTATCCCATATTTTATATTTCATCTAAAACCTGACATTGCCTGCTATCTTATGTTGTGTGATGAATTTGTTTTATTCTGCAGGACGTTTTTTAAACCTTCAGAAGTGTCTGACAGAGTGTCTCTTTAAACCGTGCAGAGTGATTAAGGATTTTTACAACAGCAGTCACTCAGAGTGGACACCACAAGGGTGTGAAAGACTTTTCAAACAAATTCACACAAATTGCTGCAGCCAGACACTAGCACACAAACATAGATGATCACATGTTATTAGTGCATAATTACAGGTTAACTGCGATTAATCAGATTGTGCTTAGCAGTATGTACACATAGGGTGGTGTGCAAAACATGCTTCCAGAGCACATCAGAAGCGCAGAGGAAAGACGGGCCTGAGGGGGATGCTAAAGGAGGCGGAATCAGAGGCTCACAGCGCTTAATTGAACACTGGAATGACATGCCGAGCACAGAGCAAACACCATTTACTCCCAGGTCACCTGTTTTAAAGGCAATGAGATAAGACACGCTGATAACAGCCAGCTGAATACTCTGCCTCAAATAGGCAGAGCATCTTGTTGCCGCTCTGAGGGAAGGAGCTCAGAAGAGACGCCCTGATGACAAAGAATTCAGACTGGTTTTATTATTCACAGAGGAAAACTTGATTTATAAATCGGCCTAACAAATGATGTCATAAACCAAAATCTCAAAGCTCTATTTGGCATTTTAATAACATTAATGTGAAATGGCTGCATGCACGGCCTTTGCCACTGAATCTATTGTTCACTTTGCAGCTCACCCAAACTGTGCAAATGGTACAGACAAAATAAAGGTAGAAAGGTAGCGTGGACCAAACGTGACTTGAATTGTTAATTTTTTTTTCCACGCTCTGTACTTTCCATGCTGGCAGACGGCTTGTGCAGATGTTCTCTGTGCAAACATAATAATATGGTTGTAAGGTAGTGAATTTTCTGCGTGCAGAAAATTCATATTGTAAAACACAGCAGCATGATGCTATGACATTTCATACATAAAATAAAGCAATTAAGCAGTTATTTCACTTTGGGTGAATCGTTCTTTGTTGTTTACTAGTTTTCCCTGAAGTCGGATGCTGTGAAACACCAAACATCAAATTATTGCATCATTTCAATGTAGATATCTTGCTTGTGAAACAGGTAATTTGTAATTTTAATGTTGCTTGATTCTGCAAAAATAGGAAGTGATTTGGTCCAATAACTCAAAGTCAAAGTTTGAAGTACAATTTTGTAGAGTAATTACAGATCACACACTGGGTTGGAAAACTAATTTCAAAAATATTAAATTAAAATAGTCCACTTTTAAATCTAAAAATTTTCTTTGGCCACCTGGAAGGAGACCCCAAGGAAGACCCAGGGCACCGCTGAAGGGAGTACATTTCCTAGTTGGCTTGGGAACACCTAGGGATCCCCCAGCAGAAGATATAGGTCTTGGCCAAGGATAGGGAACTGTAGGATGAGCTGCTTTTTCTGTCCCCAATGTGACCCAGATGCAGATGTGCACCAGAAAATGAATGAAAATCACGGCATTTTGTCTCTCCGTTTGGCTGCTTCTTTGCTTTTCCACTTGGGGTCACCACAGCAGATCTGAGGCATTTTGAGTTGGCACAAGCTTTACACTGGATGCCTTTCCACATTACATGGTGAATAGGCAAGAGTGTGTTTGAACCAGGAGCCTTTCTGCACTGGAAATAATAAGTCCCTTCGGCTGCTCCCTTGTTTTCAGTTGGGGTCGCCACAGCAGATCCAAGGTGGATCTGCATGTTGATTTGAAGTTTTACGCCCGATGCCCTTCCTTATGCAACATTACATGGAAAAATGTGAGGTTTGAACTGGGAACCTTCTGCACTGATACCAAGCACACTTAACCACTTGGCCACCACTTGCCTTTTTGTAAATTTACATTTTTCCACAAGATTGCAACTTCTTCTCATTTATAAAATAAGTTACAGTGTAAGAAAACAACTTTTACATACTGTGATTGTCTGATTATTGTTCATTTTAGTTGGCAAAACCATTTTAGTAAAGCTATATTAAAACTGAAATCAAATCAATTTCAGGGTCCAGATGTGCATTGAAAATTCTCACCATAACAAAACCTGTATAACACTGGTTCAGAACCATTTTGATTCAGAGTTACTAACCCCCCCCCCCCAAAAGAAAAGAATAAAGTGTTTTGTTCCTCTTTTTTTCGGGGGGGATAAGCAAGGCTTTCCACATTTTTTTCTGTGATTCATCCAACGTACATGATCTTTTTGTTAGTTTTGATTGCCAAGTAATTGTGTTCTTAACGGCTCAGATCCCAGTTTGGGAACCTGGGTCATATGGTTCAGGTGTATTACCATCGAATATCATTTTTTATTCTCTCCTTCATGAATACAACAGTGTTGTACATGTTGTGTAAGGCAGTTCCAGTCAGCCATTATGCTATTAGCTGCTGCCTTAATAAATCAAATGATAATTGCATGCAAATTGTGAGCTCATATATGCAATTAAACATTTAACAAAAATTTTACGATGCTGTTAAAGGTGCTGTATAAATCTGAGCCCAAGTGTAACAAAGAGGAAGGTGATAATTGCCTTTCATTGTCTTGTAAGTGACACAACCCACTGACCTCTTTGCACGCCCCCTCTGGTTTTATTGCTCAGTCTGCTGCGAAAATCAGGCAACCATCATTGTTAAAGTCGATTCAATAAATCTAATGAACTTATACACTAAACATTAAAACTGTGCAGCCTTTCAAATGTCATAAAACTGACAAAAATGAATGTTTTTACTGAAATCAAAGCATTATGTAGGTTTGTTTAGGTAACATGTTACAAAATTACAGTTCATTTTAATGAGAGACTTCTGTGGGGGGGGGGGGGGTATTCCATGACGAATATGCTTTTTCCTTCTTTGCTGTCGTACAGAGGAACTGCAGGAGGAAATGTATTTGTGCATGCCGAGGAGATTTTGAGTTTACTTGTGACCTGACCCACTTGCTTGATGTGTGCACGCTAACATCCATAAGATGTTTTGTAAATCACTTCAAAGGTGTTATCTGTGTTTTTAGAATTTGAAATGTTTATTTCTTACTTTTCCAAACTTTATGGGAAATATATAAAATTTTAGGGATGTCCCGATCTGAGTACATGATCGGAAATCGGGCCCGATCACGTGGCTTCAGACTTGATCGAAATCAGATGTTGCATCCAGATCAGGAATCAGATCTAGATTTTATCCTCATTATTTTGATCAGCGCTATTTCAAGCTCATTATTGCAGATTAATGGGCCTTTCACATGTTGGAAGCGTCAGAGGCATCAGAGGCGTCAAGAATTGGTCTAAAAAGCATTATTTTCAATGACACGTGTTGCTTTTTAGAGGCGTCAGAAGCGTTGTGTCAAAAGCCAAACTAAAGCGACGCTTCTGACAAGCGCGCATTGCCACTTGTTGGCAGGCTGATGCGGTCAGAGTTCAACTAAATCTTTTTTTTTTTATTTTTTTTTTTTATTGAACAAAAGAAAAAACAAGTTCAACCCAATCCAACTTTCGATGCTCTGAGCTGTGACGTAGCTTCGCGCTGTTCAATAGGAACGATGCGTTGGACCAAAACACGGAAGACTAGTGGCAGAAACCACTGATCTGTACAAAACAGATCGGTGCAGAAACCACTGATCTGTAAAAAACTTTTTCTGAAGAAAAATCCTTGGAAATGTTTTTTGTTGTTGATGTTTGTTACCTCAAAATTTCTGATTACTGTTTAAAAAAAGGTTTAGAACACTTGGAATTAAAATAGCTAAATAAATCAATAAATGGTTCTTTAGAAACCTTTCATCTGTAAATTAAAACGACCAGTTATTTCAGATTAGATAATTTCTTGTTTAACATGAGGAACCTTGGACATTTATTTTTAGATAAATAAAATAACATGGAAATTTGTACATTTTTTAAGTCTGGTAGGTTATTACTTGATTGTTCAAGCTACCTCAAGGAGAAGTGCACTGTTTAAGTAAAATAAGGTGATTAAAATGAAAATATTATATATTTAGCATTTGTTCATTGTTCATTCATTTTTTAAAAGTATCGGATCGGGACTCGGTATCGGCAGATACTCAAAATCAGATGACTCGGAATCGGATCGGGGCCAAAAAAACCTGATCGGGACATCCCTATTAAATTTACACAGAAATAAGCTGTTCTGGAGTGTTTTCCACCATCTTGGTTTATTTTGTTCTCTTTTCCACCATCTTGGTTTATTTTGTTCGAGTGAGTAGTCAGCTGATGTCACGCTGCCTTTCTTTATTCTGATTGGCAGTCGGTGTGTCCTTCCCAGCATCCCTCATGTATCCGGAGAAGCCTCCAGTTGATCTATGATGTCACTGCCAAATGTAGGGCATGGCGACTAAAAGCTTGAAATTCTTCCCTTCAGGGGGAGAAAGTCTAAATTGTTTCCAGACCGTGCAAATTTTGAGCATGTTGGTAATAACATTTAATGAAAAATGTATTTAAGTGCTAAGGAATAAAATTACAGTCCTGGCAAAGAAAATTATTTTTATGACTTAACTCCAAAAAAACCTAGACGATGTGCTGCTTCAAGAATTATTCACAAATGATACTGCTGGGCAAAGCTACCCCCCGGCCCTTTATTGGAGTAAGCGGGAATAGAATATGAATGAATTAATAAATTTACAAATTATTATATCTTACTGTGCTGTATGTTTGAAACCCCCTTTAAACACCTCTGGGTCTCTAACAAACGGCTTTCTCAGAGCATCATCAATATTCTGCATCAGTGTATTTGGGTCATTGTTGGTGGCTTGTAAATTTGCTCACACAGTTGTCAGTATTAGAAGTAGCAGTCACATAAAAGTAGAAAATGGGTCTAATTGCCCGCAAGTTACAATATTCAATAGAGTGTAAGCCCTGTCAACGACAAGCCTCCTCAGCTGTTATATGAAACCGAGACTCCAAGGCAGTGTGAAATCAGTTAAGAAGCTTCTGTAAAGCTACTGGCACACTATTCTAAAAAGTCAATTTACTGCAATAATAAGCTCCAAGCACTTTAGCTCTAGTCTCATGTTCAGATTTCGGATGTCCACAGTTGGCACTCATACCATTTATGCTGAAAAGTCAGGGTTTCATAGGCAGGCACCACTTGCCCAACGCCTCCTCTGACCTTGACTGGATAAATATTCAGTATCATCAGTCTATTCCATGACATACACAAAGTTATAATCTTTAAATATTCACCTAGCCTCCCACTTATCCTCTTTTTTTAATCTTAAAATATAACTTCTAAGTCACTGTAAATGGAAATCACACCTCTTGCTAATGAAATACTTGACACAGAGGTGACTGGTTAAAGGGTTTTTCTGAAAATTGCCTGGCAGGATGAGATTACAATAACATTTCCTTCAATTCCAACTAGGTGTTGGTGCCAATTATAATCAAGACCTGAGACGAGCTTGTGCCATTATGTCCCCCATCAATCCAAAGTCTATGATTAATGACTATTCAAACAGGGACTATGGAAAAATGACAGTGATGGATGTCACTTAGTGTTAGTGATGTTTTTAACCCACTTCTAGAATTGGGTGAAGTCTAACTTTGTGCCATTTTCTTCTGTCCTTGTGTTTCTCCTTTATCATCTCATTCTCTGTTCTTTGTCCAAATCTTTGTCTTTCTCACTCTTGCTCCTGAATATGGGCTGCCACTTCTCTTCCTCAGGTAAGAACAGTTTTAAAGTTATCTCTGCCTTTACACCACAGTGGTTTAGTTGATACTGTGTGAGATTGCCAGATCCCTGTGAAGAACAAAAAGTTGAAAAATACTTCCAAATTTAAAGTAACCAGCTGCATAGTCCTTTCAAATTTAGCCTTTTGTGGCTGTGGCGCATACAGTTATATACTTTATAATGGACATTTTTATGTTAACATGGTGCATTTGACTAATGATGGATCTAGTAAATAACACTATAACTGTGGTTATCATTAGCATATGTTGTAACTGTTAACCAGTGGTGGTACAGCTAACCTACAAGTTGGCTTTGATAATTTCTAATCCCTCAAATGTAAAGTAACCTATGATAATGCTAAACCAGTGGACGACAAAAACAAGTAGTGGTTTGAAGAATGCCACTGAAAAGCCCTGACAATCAGACCTAAAGAGTTGAAATCTTTATATGTTGTAGTGTAAACATGGACATTCCCAAAACAGCTGAACATGCCAAGATCAGTTGTTGATCAAAATGTACTTAAATGAACATGTGAAATTAGTTTACATTCAACATACAGTTTATTCACAGTACAGGTAGTATTAGTTGAAAAAGAAATATTAAGACATAAAAATACGCATGAAAATAATTTAAATCTTATTAATGCAATACTCTGGCTTGACCTACTGCTCCAACATGTCCTCAAGGTGATGCTTGTTGCTTACTGGAATAGTGTGTACAGTTTTTGAGGGTCCCTCACAATCCGTTGCAGCTGGAGTGGTTGCGGTAAGTCAAGTGCATGTAAACGGCACGTTTTATGATAAATTAATGAAACCTTTTTTTGCTTTGTTTTGTTTTTTTAGGATTGGCATTGGCCAAGCTCTGATGTGGTTCTGGTGTAAAACAAACCTACTACACGTTATACATACAAAGTATACAGGAGCATGAAACCTTTATTTATTTTATTATTTAAATTGGAGAAACATTCTTTTACAAACAAGAACAGCTTAGAAATTCCTGCAATGAAAACTACAAAATATGCAGCGAAAATATCAAATTATAATCATTAAAATGAAATAAATAAATGGAAGTCACATTTATTTTTATTTCAATTAAATTCCAAGTAAAATGTGTCATTAATTATTGTTTACATGCACTCAGTTTGCCGGAACCACTCCAGCCACAAACTATTATTGTGAATGCAATTGTTCACCTTCAACTTCATTTTGATTCAATTCAAAACCTTTGTACAGTTGTTTACCTTTTTCTTTTTTTAGCAGTGTTTTACTACAGAAGACAAACGCCGAATGTGTTTTTTGGACCTTTGCCTTCTACGGGCCGACAAAATCCATCTACTCACCAAGTCGGCACTGTTGTCTTCTTGAGTATGTGCCTTTGTAGGCTGACTGGAATCACATTGGCCCACTTTGTCAAAACCCAGCACTAAACTGTCGCACTTGGGGCGGGTCTAAAGGCTCTGCCCATATGTGCCCATAATTACATTTCTTTTTAATGCCTCCAAAGCAGTGTTGGATGTTTCTCTGTGTATAATGAGATCTGCAGCCTTGGGATTGGAAACCAGATGCCTCTCTGCATTACAGAGGTCTGCAGTACACCAGCATGATGTAGTGTTTGCTCTACGACTTGGGGTTTTAGCCTCTCTGCTAAAGCCAACACATGCATGTTTGTGTTTGACTTTAGATTATGCGGCGTTTGGTTCGGCAGGTTACCAAGAGAGCACAATCAAGAGAAGTCATCATAGTCACCTGAGCTCTGAGCAGCTGTGCTAAGCTGAAAGCTCTTAAAATCTAGGATTTAGGTTTTACTGTGCCTTTTTTCCAACTTCAATATACAGCAGCTGTTGACTCCACTGCGGATAAATCTGCACTCATGTTGAGAGGGGTGTATTCATGGGGAACATTTTGCTGTTGTTCCACACTCTGGATTATGGGCTCATTGGGTGCACTGTGGAATCTTTAATTAAAAATCTCAAGGTGGATGGAGTCCTGAGTCCTTCTTAAGATGGCAAGCATTTAGTGCCTTTAGGAAATGAGGTACATGGGTGGCAAAGTCAGCCATAAAAAAGTGACATGGTACTTGGAGCAGTTTAGACCAAGCAATAAAACTGGGGTCAAACATTTTTAGGATATAGAAATGATAGAGAAGCCTAAAGAAAATAAAGAGATGGCAGATCAGGGCTAGAGTAGCAGAGAAAAGGTGGATGAAGATATGGATGAATAGATAGAGGCTAGTGGAGTCTGAGAATTTTTTCTGTTCGTGTTCCATCTCTGTGACTGAGCTCCAGGGGCACACAGGGACCCATGTTGCCAATTCTGCTGTATGTATCACAAATACAGTCTAATAGAATGGAACATTGTGTTGTCTTTGTGGTGCTAATCATTGTACATAATGTCATACAACATGATTAAACTGTTAAATAAAATGGGGTCAGCCTGACTGAGATGAATGCATAAAGAAGACCTTGGTTGTTTGCTTGGTTTTGGGAGAGTTATATGCTGACCGACCAAGCTAGCATGCCATTGTAGTGATTTTACTAGCCTGTGACAATGTTGTGACTATCTAAGAGTTTACTTTGGCTTTCCTGACTCAATATTGTATAGCACTATTTTTGAAACCGTCTTTCTTGGCTCAGCATCTTCTAACATTACACTCTTACACTGTATTTCTTGGCTGCTTGAGAGCTGTTTGATGACTGTTGCATATATCACCATGTATTCAAAGTTTGAATCATAGCTTCTTCTCACTTGCACATGCCCCATGTTCATTTAGCATTTGTTACATGGCAGCAAAAAAAAAGCATTGTCATTGTGCTTTTATTGTGTATAGCCTAAACATACAATGTCTGTTTCACTACTACTTCTGCACTTTAAAATCTTCAAACTCTTGTAAAGGTTCAAAGGTCAAGGCAACCTCAACATCTGGCTTCTTCTTCTGGGCTTCTTTTATGTTGTGCTTTTTGCTGCTATCTGTGGTGCTGCCCCCAGTGGTGAACATAAGGTGAGCGGAGGCAGTGGTAGTGTGATGCAACACAGTAGCAAAAACCTGGAGAAAGTTCCTCGTTTTTCATTAAATGTGTATTTAAAGTTAAGCAATACCTCTTTTGTCTTATTATAATTTATCATGGAAAACTGAATGCCTGCATTCAACAAATAATTCTATCACACTGAATCTAATGTCATCACATTGAATTGTTCCATAACTATTAGTATTGTTCCTGAATGGCATCATAGCCCATGTATCTATATTCACATCATACATTTGTCGATAATCACATAGCAAAAAAAACCAAAAACCAAAACTGTGAAATCTCACTCTGTTAGCTGTCTGTCTTCACTAAATACACAAAAGTAGCTCCTATGGATTACATATGAGCATTTATCATGCAGATAAGTGTGAATAAAACCAGGCATGTGCATGAGTTACCTCGCAATGTGTCCAGACTTTATCGAAGCATATCTTAGAGGGAAGCAAAGCAGAAGGAACACATTTACTTGGAAGTGCTTTGATTTTTCTTGCCATGTGTGTAATTGACCTTCGGTCCTCTATCTTCTCCCTGCCTCACTTAATTACACTCATCTTTTGTCACCTTTAAAATGCCCAACTTTGTTCGCATTTGTCACTAGGAAAGTATAATAAAATGGGAGTATTCTGTGCAGGAATTTAAAGTATGTTTTTGATGATTATGGAACATCAGAGCACCTATAACTTATATAAAATTAAAAGGTTTATTTAGTTTCATTCTGTGGCACAACTTTACTCTGCAGTGAAAAACAACACCTGTTTTCTTTCCGATTTCATGACCATTGCACACTTCCGTGCTGCATATGTTTGATAACTAATTTGTACATCCTCGTTTCATGTCTGTAGGCATGAGAGGAAACAACAACCTTGTGAGCACTCTTCTTTTTACTCTGGCTTTTCTTTACTGCTTTGTGGAGGACAGGTGAGTGCTCAGAATGCAGCCTCTTTTATAGTCTTAGGCATCATAGTTCGGCCCTGTTATTCTATTTTATATGGGTCTAGGCCAAATTGAACTGCTGGCCATGTAGCCGTGACAGCTACCCTTGTCAGAGGTTGTCACATGCTTTAACGATTCACTTTTTAAAAAACTGGAACCCTCCCCTTTGGATGTTCAGCCAAACAGATTTCACAGACAAGAGGGAAGACAAGCATGTGATTTTGTCCCATGTTGTCACTTTGTGATGTGGCTCTGTTACAGATAAAAATGGCATAAGACAAAATGGAAATAAAAGTGTCTGAGAATGCATTTACTCCTCTGGTATAGTGAAATGTTTGCAGTATTGGGGTGCATTTCTCATTAAGCAAAATGCAAATATTTTATATTTATTCATGAATTATATATTATCTATTATTTGCATTTCTATTCATATGTTATTATAGATTCTTTAAAGGTGTAGTCCCCTTCAATTTTTCAAAGAAAAATTTTAACATTTACTTTGTTTTGGAATAGGTATAATAAAATACATTTATTTTGCTGGGATATTTCAAATTGGAGCTAATTTTACTGGTAAAGCTTATTTTGAGAAGATTCTGTGGCAAATATAATGAGTGCAGTCTGTGACATCTTGCAGACAACATGAAAGAGGGCGTGCATATGCAAGGCTTGATGTTTATGGTACGTTTGATGAAAACTGGTGACTCGGAATTTCTGACTGACAGCTCAGAAAAAATGCATACAATATAAAGTCTACTGAGGTTAGGTTTGGGACGATTCTGTGTGTTGCCACATCTACTGCACCACAGAAATGCCTTGCATTCTTAATGGTAACCACCAATATATACAGCCAATCTATCTTCACCTCTGGAAAGTAGCTATCCATCTGGCATTGCAAGGGGAAATTTTGGTAAGCCCATAGCCTTGTCCAGCAGCTGCTGTCCTCAACACTGAGGCACCTTCATGTTGGATCATGCACAGAGAAATGCACTACATGCAGTGGTGGGCACAGTTCCGCTAATCCGCTAACCGCTAATTATCGAAGCTAATGTTTTCATTATCGGATTAGCTTTTCAGATAACTTTGAAAACCATCATCGGACCAATTATCTTCCGATAAGTTTTGGTCCAATAATTTTTAGACCCCTAACATATTTTTGCAGACGTGGTGAACAAAGCTGAACAGTTACCAACATTTATTTAGTCTAAAATCAGTTGAGTACCTACCTCTTAAATGTTTTGTAGAAGATGTGCAGTTCTATCCTCTGCAAACAGAGGAGAGCCGGTTCTAGAAGAAACCCCTCTATCCTCTGCAGGCAAAGGAGACCTGGTCACAGAAAAGAAAAAAGCTCCACACGGACAAAAGCATTAAACTCCTAAAACTCTTGTGAATATATTCTCTTGGTTTATAGACGTTGTTATTGTGTTTGTTTTATGTAAAAATGCCAGAAGAAGCTCCATTATTTTCAATTGGAATCATTGCAATTGATCCCTGTTTACTATTTAGAGTCCTGCTTATGTCAAATACTGTCTGTCATCTTTGTTCCAGAATAATATATATAAGATGTCTGAAATTCAGTTTGCGTTTATTAAATTCCACGCATCTTAAATGTAGGAGACACAGATTATTCTGGAATTTTGTTTTGGCAAGTTTTCACAGTCTCTACTGCCATCTACTGGCCAGTAGTGTTCATGGCAGTATTCAGTACTGAGCGTCTGGGCACCAGTAGATGGCAGTGTTCTATTTATTTTCACACCAGTTATATCAGACGGTTGTCTAATTACAACTTGGCTTGCAAATGTTTTGCAAATGCCTTTTTTTTTTTTTTTACAAATAAAAAATGGCGTATTTTACAAAAGCACATTTATATGTAAACACCAACACACACCTGACATTAACGTGTTGGTTTTTACATAGAATGAATGAGTCAACCAATCAGTGTTAGCAGAGGCACATTTTACCCATAATCTATTTGGCATTAATGGTGTTATTCTATCAGTATTAATTTTATTTATAAATCAAAACCATAAGTCAGCACTGCTTTATTTTCCAAGACGTCCGCTTAATGATGACACTGCTATTGAGTAGAAAGTTGAGCTTTGCTGCTCCTCTCAACTGCTTCACTCCTGCGACTTATGTAGTAAACAAGAGCTTCCAGCAGTGGGCTGGGTGCTCAAAGACAGAAGTGCTGACTCATTATTTGGGTCTGTGGTCGCCTTTGATGCTACCAGAAGCGATCGTGGTGTTAAAACTCAAAATCAGCTTGTTAGTAGTTGCAAGTGAACCGGAGACAATACTGGAAGTTATCTGTTAGCTGTAGCTTCCAATACATTTTTGGGTGGTTTATCGGTTTAGCTTTATAAAAGGTAACTTTTCAGTTAGCTGATTATCTGTTATCAAAGCTAACTTTTTGGTTAGCTGTGCCCACCACTGACTACATGGCAAGAATGTCATAGCTAACAAGTAAACATCCGAGTCTCCCTTAGATACTGTTTGTTTGATATAAAGTCATTCCAGCAATAGCCAAGCATACTCCAAAAAGACCTAGTACCAAAGACATGACTTATTTAGGTCTTTGGTTAGTATCCAACTCTCATGACCATACTCTAAGCTGTGTCCTCTGTGTCGAAGACCCCACCAGCTGGAGAAGGCCGAGGTGACATCCAAGTTTCACTTGGCTGCTGCAGATGGATGGCTACTTTCCAGGGATGGGGATTGAATGATTGTTAGCTTAGGTGGTTGCCATATCGGATGTCACAGTTCCAGGTTTGTGAACTTTTCACAGTGACCGACAGCGTTAAGTGGAGTTAAACAGACTTCATTAAAGGCTAGAACAGACTTGGGTCAAAATACAGGGATAACGACTCTAACACTGAGTATCCCCTGCAACAAAAAGACCAGTAAACAGCAACAGAGGATATCTTAGAAACATTCTTCCCAAGGACACCAGAGGTACAAAAACAATGCTCAAATCAAAAGGTCCTAAAACAGAGGGGAAGTCCAACAAAACATCAACAGTGTCTTTGCAACATCAAGCTATGCAGCATAAGTTAACTCGGGAGTCACTGGAAAACTAATAATGTTCAAGTCAAGATATTCAACAAAAGTCAAAACTCAAGAGTCACTGGAACACTAAACATGATCATCTCAGAATAATGGAAAGAATATTCACGAGAGAAAACTGAGAATCCTTCTCACTTGGGAGACACTGGGAATTTTACACATGCTACACTGCTGAAAGTAATACTTATTAGGAAACACAAAAAGAAAAAATAGCTACAGCGTGAATAAGGACACCGCAGGAGGAATTTCAGGGAAACAGTGGGTAATTATCACAAAAGCAGTCCAATTCAGGTGAAAGAGTCCATGGGCATTAGACAAATGCTGAAGTTGAGATACATGTCAAAGGCCAAAACATTAAAGGACATGTAACATGTTATTTAATGTCTCAGTTCGCAAAACAACATCAAAATAATCATGATTGTAGTAAGTCTATCTGCACACATGCTGTAATAATTAATGGTTGGTGATGTATTTTAGCTCTGTCTTCACCAAGTGGTGAAGAGAGAGCTGAGCAGGGGGGCAAAGCTCTCAATTTAGCTCATGACCGAAAGAACGAGATCGCGAGTACAAGCGGCCGAGATGAGTTTCCTCCACAGGGTGGCTGGGCGCTCCCTTAGAGATAGGGTGAAGAGCTCGGTCACTCGGGAGGAGCTCGGAGTCGAGCCGCTGCTCCTCCACGTCGAAAGGAGCCAGCTGAGGTGGCTCGGGCATCTTTTCCGGATGCCCCCTGGATACCTCGCTGTTGGGAGGAGGCCCCAGGGAAGACCCAGGACACGCTGGAGGGACTTCGTCTCTCAGCTGGCTTGGGAACGCCTTGGGGTTCCCCCGGAGGAGCTGGGGGAGGTGTGTGTGGATCGGGAGGTCTGGGCGGCTTTGCTTGAGCTGCTGTCCCCGTGACCCGACTCCAGATAAAGTGGAAGAAAATGGATGGATGGATAGATGATGTATTTTATTGCTAATTATCCCTCTTGCTTGGTGAATCAGCAGGTGCAGACAGAGATGGCAGAGAGAGTGAAACAAATGCTGCTACTCCGGTAATGGAGCTTTGTTTTGCGGAGGATGTGCAGAGAGGAGGTGACACACTTCCTGAAACTCTTAATTTTTTGAGAGTCTGTCAGATTTTGATTCCTAATGTGTGCTGGCTCTGTTGTGTGTGTCGCAGGAAGCTATTTTAGTCCCACCATGAACGCACATGTGGAATGTCCCCATGATGCTGTTTTTACAAGTTGCCTGAACCTGCAGATGTATTTCTTACATTGTAAAAAGTTGGAATTCATTATTTTCAGGAGATAATGGACTTTCTATTTAACGTGCCAGAATTGTGAGAGAACTTTGTGAGGAGCTGACGGCAGACTTCTCATGGGAGCACACTAAAATAACGATGATGATCGGTGAGAGCGCTGCTTTTGGAAGTTGCCGAGATATTCCAGCAGCCATGGCTCATGGTCAGTGGCTGGACACACCTGTCCACACCAGTTGGGACCTGGACATTATTCCTTGGCTGGCTATTGTGCGTGATCCATGCGTGATGACTTCTTTGATGGAGTGGACCTGGACATTATTCTCCAGCTGGCAATTGTGTGCCATCTATGCGTGATGACATCTTTGATGATGTGGACTTTACATATTTAATCTTGGAAATCATTCTGCAAGTGGGTGGGTGCCCTGTTCAGTTTTTTCCTTTTATATTTTGCTCTCCTCAGTGTAGCTGGTAGGCTTTATTAATTTTATTTAAATTTGAGAGAGTCTGTTGGATTTTGGATCTCAATGTGTGTGGAGTTCTCTCTACCGGAGCTGCATGCTGTTTTAACCTTGTTATAGCTACAGCCATGAACGTGCACACGGAAGTCTCCACTGTTTTTCAGGCTACCTTCAGACAGATGTATTTCTTAGATTTTTCAAAGTCATATTGATGGCAACACTTAGGGTCAAATAAGTAAAAATAAGTACGAATAAGTAAAAATCAGGGTGAATCACAGCGGAGCAACTCGTATGAATGAACCACAAAAACAACAACCCTATGGGCAGGCATGAACAAACCCACTGCGCCGGTTTCGTGCACGTGATGGTGTCGTGCACAAGCGTGTATGAAACCATCGCAGCAGAGTGCGAGCAGCTGGAGTATGTGTAACCACATCACACAGCTGCTGTGGAAAAAAAAATAAAAATATGTGCCACCCACGGGATTCAAACCTGCAATGTACAAAAGCTCTGGTTGCCAGCCAGAAACGTTACCACTGCACTACCATCACTGTCCTATAAAAGGTGCGGAAAAATGCCTGAAATCAAAAAGGGCAAAATGTATTTTTAAAAAGAGAAAAAAGCTCAGTGATAACTGACCAAACGGCATTTGTTACACCATATTTCTGCTGATACGTGACTGAAAGTGGCACATATGTCACACTGTTGACTTGTCATATAGTCCTGCGGCACACCCCTCACGGGACACACATGTCCTCTCAGACAGCTGTGACATTCAGATCGCCTGAACATGGACTGATGGTCCATTTCAGCTGGGACAGCCTGTCAATGTGCGCGCTCTCCAGCCCGTTGCAAAAGTGATATATGTTTTTATGTATTTCCACATGAGGACAGCAAGCACACATGCGTGTGTCCGTCAAAACACGCTACATGTTCTGCAGCTGTGACGTCCAAGACCAGAGCAGCTGTTGACAGCCAGCCATGCCCCCCTCCGTTCAATGCACAGACCAAGGTGTCACTCTGTGATCAGATGAGAGGCGCCTCGCCTGTGGGGGGCACAGACCACATGCACGCACTTGTTTGGGGGGCGGGGGGAGAGCACATGAAACATACGCACACGTGCTGTAGGGGGAGCCGACACTCTGGCACGCTACATGTGTACTTGGCAACTCCACAGTCGTGGCGGCACTTAGACAAATTTTACCACCAGCTCGAAAGTGATCATCTGCTGTCTGTTTTCGTGCTAATAGCGCAAATGGCCACACATTGTCTAAGTACCAAGCCAATTGTGTTAGATATTTGTGTGTATCACCTGGAATTTGGCCGACACCTGCCGTGAGAGGGATCGAATGGGCTCTCACAGGGCACACTCTGTCTTTCAGCCACTGGAGTACGCAAATAGTTGTAGCAACAGGTGTATGAGGCATTGGAGGCAGCAGCGACACGTGTTGGAGACAGCTACGATTTTACACTTATTGCATACAATTCCTGCTTGATGCGCAATTCATGTGCAATTCAATCACATTTGCACTATGTATGAAGGCGTGCTTATAAGTGTGCCCAAAGCTGAGTCTTTCACAGAGACTGTTTTTAACAGGCTGCGTTCATGGCTAATGGATGTGCATGTGCATGAAGTCTTGTCACAGTGGAGAGCTGCTGCTGTTTTTACCGTGATGGCATCAAAATGAACAGTTATCACTGTGTCATGAGTCATCATAAATAACACAACATTGCACTTATGTAAACTTTGCAATTAATCTGCACTTCCATTCTTAAGTTAGCAGCTACATTACATTCAACAGCATGCTGGGACATTTCCTCAAAGCTACGTAAATGCTGTCAGAAACACTCAGAAAAATGAGTACTCATGAGTACTTTCTTTTCAGCAGTTTCTGTAGCTGTTTGTTACGAATGCCATATACTTTGAGACCGGCCATGGAAGTGCACAAAGTAATCCCGGTGTATCATCAGATGGTCACTAACATCCTAAATCTAAGTTATGATTTCTGTGTGACATAACAAGTAATCAATGGGAATAAGCATTTACAACTGTACAAATGTCCGTTAGGCAATACTCAGAGATAAAAATAAACAGCGAAGGTCTAAAGCAGGAGTAACTGGAATGCTATGATATTTACATTGGAAAACAGGAGATAAAAGCTCACTAAAATGACATTGAGAATAATTCCCTCATTGAGAAACACTGTGAAATATGCACACTGTAAACCACTGAGCGTATACTCACTAGGAACCACTAGGGCGCGCAAGGAACATAATGAGAATGTGGGCAGGAACCATGATGACTTGGCAGAGGAAATGGAAAAAGAAGTACCTTCTAACAGGCGCTCAACAGTCAGTCGTGAAAGCGTGTGCACACAAGTGAGCACTAGAATAGCAGAAAGTAGTGGCACACTAGCATAGAGCCAAAATAACAAGGAACTAATACAAAGCATAGCTCACCAAGGGGTAGGTGGGAAGAAACACTATGGACACACGAGAGAGCAATAAAATAAACCAGAAACTTGTGGCACACTCAGAAACCAAAACAATGGAGCCAAAATAACAAGAAACTAATACAAAACTATGATCATCAAGGGTTAGTGGGAAGAAACACTCAAATGTGCGACTGATTGAATACCACAGACAGGCACAACAGAAATTGGCCAAATACAGTGGCAATCACACCATCCATATTACAAAAGCACAAACATCACAAGACCATGCCCAAATAAGATGAACATATGAAATGGATGGAACAAGTGATGAGGGCTTGGTCTCATATTGTAGCAAATGCTAAAAATGACTCAAAATCATCACTGATTAAAAATTCGAAACCTGATGAAAAACAAACCAATTTGAAAGCACCCACACCTCAAACACATGCTGATCAGCAAGACCCCACCACCAAGAAGGGGAAGAGATTGTATCCGAGTCTTAATGAGAGTAACAATGACAGTATTCCCCCAAAATGCCTCAATGTGCCATTTTGCAGCCACTCACATGGCCACTGATACACATGACAGGATGCAGGCATAAGAGCAGACCAAATACTGGAATCAGGGCTGTTCTGTGGCGGCCAGTGTATGTTGCCGACTGCTCGGTAAGACCCCAGCACTGTATAGATACACAGATGATTCTGTTCTCAGTGTAGGCAAATTGCAATGTAGCATCAGTTGATTACGACAGCCCGTCTCTGGATCATTTTTGAGTTCGCTTACCACATAAAAGTACCGGGAGAGTTCTCTGCTAGGTGGAGAGCTAACAGTGGACACCAAGAGGAAGGGCACAAGTGAAAAAGAATGACATCAGTGGCGAAAGACCTGAATCTGAAAGTAAAAAATAAAGAGATACCAACATACCGTTCTAAATGCCAATGTGCCCTGAGAAAATATATCACAATAACTAGAGATTGTGTTGGGGAATGAGAGAGAGAACCCAGGATGTGCATAAGACTAGACACTGAGATGGGGAATGATGCATGAGCAACTAAAGGACAACAAAACCATTAAGAGAAACCATGAGGATGCTCTGAGGAAAAAGACACAATCAGCAAACAGTCCACTGAGAAGAGTGGGAAAAACATGGAGGGAGAATGAAACAAACGCTAACCACACTGGGGAAATATAACCAAAAAGAAAGAAAATCCATGACCCAGACATGAGGATGCACCCCAGCTGTCACAAATGAGGTGATGCTCAGCACCAGCAAATGCTCCCAGACCTAACCTGACCTATTCATCCCGCATCTTCCATCATGTGTCTCAAGCTGATGAAATCAGTAAATTCACATAACGGTAGTGGAGTGTATTTTGGTATGTGGTGTGTATTTTTACTGTGTGATTGTGACACACGTCTGTCAGCAGACTGAAGTCATGTGAATCCAGCATCATCTGTGACCTGCACTTTGTAACTGTGCACTGACATTCGTTTTTGTCACGTTCGAGGGCATCAATTAAAAATGAATGCTGGTGCCATGGTAACTGTGATCACATATTATTATTTGCACAAAACGAGATCAGGTGCGTGCCGCTCTGGCATCATTATCAGAAGATCACCTCGGCTCAGATGATGCAATGAGGGATGGGCATCAGATTTATCACAGCCAAATATTTGTTGCTCGTGTCTGCTCATTGCATCTCTCTTTGACATTTTCAGTGAGGTTGATCATTTTCAGAGGGGTTATCACATGCTGTTGGTGCATTGAGTGTTTTTTTATAGGCTGCTTTAGGAAATAAGAGAAAAATTCAGAGATGTGGTGGATGAACATACTGCAACAGCAGCTTGTATGTAAATATACATGGTGCATGTATTTCTGGTCGGTCTAAATGAGGCATGGAGAAGGGGTGCTGCTCACTGGCTGCCATCTAACCCGACGGGTGACTTCAGGTGATATTGATGCTTTAATGAGAATATGGCAACTGCTGTGTTGTTTACCCATGATGCCATGCAGTCCCAGGTGGCAGTTTTTGACGCCTCCTACCACTGACCCTCTCCACCAGCCTCATTTGCAGAATGGCTTGATTTCATTTTTGGAGTGTCCAATAGCACAGCGTGAGGCAGCTGTGCTGTTTTCACATCTGTGCTTGCCAGAGATGACTGCCTGTGTGTCTGCAGAATGTGTATGTCTGCCTCATTGTGAGATTTCCTGTTTGCCCACAGGACGCAAATGTGTCTGACTTTTTACCACATTTTCAGTGATTACTCACTTTGTTTGTGTCAGAGAATCATCCTTGTCAAGTATTTGTGGAGTGCACATTCTGCTGTCCATCATATGTGTAAATTGTCAGTTTCAGACACAGTATGAAGTGTCTGCTGTTTTTGTGGTGACAGTGTGCACAACAAATCATCAGTCTAAACTCAACCATCAACAGGGCTGTTTGTCTGCTGACACATTTAGAAGTTTAACAACTGACTGCCCAAAGTCACAGACAGAGCAGAGATTTCATCAGCCACACACACACCTCATATATCAAACTCAGAACAGAGGCCACACAGTGGCGTGATTTACATTTTTAATGAATGTGACGTTCTGCATGTTGAGAAGACAGATTTATCATTCACATGCTGAAGGCTGCTGGGGAATCAAACTTTACTGTATCCTAAGGATCCAGTCCAAGTCAGGTTCTGGCAAAGTTTTTATTTCAAAAGCACCCTTTTAATTAGTCTGTGGCCATGGCAACAGGCATGCCTTCATAGCTACAGGCTAATTAACTCATGCAATTTAGTGACTGTATATGAGGTTTAAAAAATTATATCTTAGAAAATATTTGACAACACAAAAGCAGTTATTGTAGATCACTTCATTAAAATTGATACAAGACAGCACAAAATACAAGTAATTTTCTCAAATCTGCATGATGAAAAGAGACATTTGTTACATGCTGCACGCACACACACACACACACACACATTTTATTACTGCTCAAAAAAAAAAAATGTAACACTTTATAATCAGAGTATAGCATTAAGTCAGTTCAACATGTTGTGTGGGCCGCCAGAAGAGGAGGTACTGCTGGCCCACCACCAGAGGGCGCCCTGCCTGAAGTGCGGGCTTCAGGCACGAGAGGGCGCTGCCGCCTCACAGGAACAGCCGAGGTGACAGCTGTCACTCATCAACTATGACAGCTGTCACCGATCATCTGCACTTCACCCCGGATAAAAGCAGAATGACACCTCCACCACGTCGCCGAGATATCGTTCTTCTACGGAGGTAATATTCTCAGCCTGAATATTCCAATAATGATTCCAGTGGATACATTGTTGCAGCTGTCTTCCCGGAGGACCGGCGTGGGCCGCGACTGCTTCGCTCTGCTTTCCGCCAGATAAGTGAATAGACAGACGCTGCACGAGTGTGTGTTAGAGGTGGAGGTGGAATTCCCACCGTTGTTGTTACTGGGTGTACACACACCCACACTTGACTGTCTTTGCTCTTCGCCAGCAGTACCAGATCCGACACGCGGAGACGGTGGCCACCTGGGGGACTCGGGACCTGGCGGCTCCAGTATCCTTCGGGTTCGGTGGCGGAGGAAATCGTGTGGTTCTGGTTCTTCTCTAGACGGACGTCTCCTATCGTCGAGCCTGCCCACACGACACCTTTATCCATTGACTTTGTATTTATTCTATAATCTGCTGTGTGTGGTTGTGGTATTCACAACAGTAAAGTATTCAAATTTAACTCCTTCTATTGTCCGTTCATTTACGCCCCCTGTTGTGGGTCCGTGTCACTACACTTTCACAACACAACACCTGGGATATTGATCTGGTCAGTTAAGTACCAGAGAGGGTTGTTAATCAGTTTCAGTGCTTTGCTGTTAATGAAATTAATGAGAGGTGCACTAAAGGGGCAACAATGACATGACACCCAAAACAGGAAGAGTTTTACAGGTGGAAGCCGCTGACATTTTTCCCTCCTCATCTTTTCTGACTGTTTTTTTTTTTTTTTTTTTTTTTTTGCTAGTTTTGCATTTGGCTTGGGTCAGTGTCATTACTGGTAGTATTATATATATATAAATAGTTTCATGATCTTTGCAGCAGACATGGCCACACCCCTCATTCTGATGTCTGAGTGTCTGAGGTGAAAAGAGGAATCTGCAAACCAGTCAGTTTAAGTGAGCGACCAGATTATTCCTGACAGAAACTTTGGAAGCAAAAAATTGAGTTGTTTAATTTGCCGTCTCCTTCTGAAATATAAACCTAAAGTGAAAGTCTACTAAACCTGCATTTGTGTTGAATGGCTGTCCCCGGATAAGATCAGTGTGCTTTTGAGTTTAGACAGAATATATCGCCAAATTATACATTTGCACACCGGTATAAAGCTCCCCAAATCTTTTCATTGACTAAAAAAGCAAATGCAACGTTTCGACTGTGAAGTCTTCTTCAGGCAATTGTCAATAGTGCGTTTGCTTTTTTAGTCAATTAAAAGATTTGGGGAGCTCTACACCGATATGCGGAATTTCCTTCTTTTTTTGTTTTTGTCTGCTGTTCTTGATCATCCTGCACCTGGCCTAATCAGGATTGGATGTGCGCACAACTATTATTTTTTTCTGCCAAATTATACATTGACATTTTATTGGAATTAGTGTAAAATTTCACAGAATAGAAACACTACATACAGTGATTTCAAATCTGTACAGAATGGAGTTTTATGAAATGCTGTCATTTGTGCAAAAATAAAATAAATTTAAAATAGGCAAATTGTTGATGGAGTCTGGCTCCACACGTTGCATGACATATAAACAAACAAAAAACAATGCGCTGCACAGTAAATTCATCCCAACATGAATGACAAGTGATGTAATGCAATTAATAAATGTTTAATGAAAAGAGAAAGTTTACAGTTGCACTTTGTCTGTGTTGAAGGGAAAATCTCTTTCTCTACTTTTGCATACTTTCTTCTTGTTTAGTTTGTGTCAACACACAAAACAATCTTCTATGTAAATGCATAGCAGAAATGTATCATTTGAAAAATTAATTAACCTTTAAGATTTTAGTTACAGAGGCTGAAAAACATGCCAGAACTGTAATAATATCTCTCTTCCAGAATTAGACTTGTACAACTCTATTTATGATTGGAAGAGGAAATGCATGGGAGACTGCGGGACACAAACACCAGAGATGAGATCTGTCTATTTCTTGCTATATGTTCATTAACAACAGACACATTATCCATGACAGGCTTTACAAATTTGGACTTAATCATCCTTAAAGTTTTACAACCATAGAGTAGTAGGTCTCAAATGCCTAAATTACACCCTATTCCTGAAGTCTCAGAGACATTAAAAACCTTAAATACAGGGGAGCCCACCACCCTGTAAGAGACATTCACAGTGCATTCTATTTTCAATTTCTTAACAAAATAACTCCACAGATATTGTTGGAAAATATCTGTTCAGTCGAACAAAATGTGTCCAAGTACCAGGGCTGGCCTGAGGCAAAAGCAGCACAGGCTGTTGTTTATGTTGCCAAAAGGTATTGGACACTTGTATTCCAGCAGCTACAGGGGTACAACTACAGCTACCAGAAAAGCTACACTGCGCTTTGTGGTGGGTGAGATACTGTACATGTGTGAGTGTGTGTGAGTACTCATTAAACATGCGTAAATATCAAAAGGGCATTTTTGTGGCTTAGCATGATTTTCACAAATCCTTTGATTTTGTTGATAGTGCTGCTTTGTCGGACATCCTGGGAATTTTTCAGTAAGTTGCTGAGGTTTTCCAATATATTTCTGGACACCATAGTTGGTCTCTATACATCGGCACGGTGAGTTCTGAATTCTGGCATCCTTCAAGGCTGTGTTCTGTGTTCTGGCTGTGTACTTTGTTCAATGCTTGCATGGACTGGGTGTTGGCTAAGGCTATGGAAATGTCTTTGGTGTTTTTGTTGCTTTACTGAGTTTGACTTTGCAGATGGTTCTGTGATGTTTTTGGATTCAGTGGACATCCTGTGGCACTTGAGAAGCTGAGGGAGGCTTGAGGTTTTTGTCCTGGATCAAGAAAAGACCCAGGATTTCAATGACTACCTACCTTGTCGGAAGTGTATCTGTTTGTGTCAAACTTGTGGAGAGAGTCACATATCTTGGCTGGGACATTCGTGTCTCTGGGACCTAGGCCTTTGAGATGTAGATATACCTGGGAATGTCATGAGTTTGCTGGACAGAGGTGTCTGGCAATGCTAATATCTTGGCGGGAAAATGAAAATCCAAGTCTTTAGAGTCCTCATGCTCAGTCTTACTCTGGTTGAGACTTATTCTAATCAGTGAAAGTAAGTCCCTTTGGCTGCTCCCTTGTTTTCACTCACGGCCGCCACAGCAGATCCAAGGTGGATCTGCTGATTTGACATGTTTTACACCAGGTACTCTTCCTGACACAACTCTACATGGACAACAAGAGGGGTGAGTTTTGAACTTGCAACCTTCTGCACTGAATGAAACCATGCTAACCACTTGGTCAGCACCACTGCCCACTTATTCTAATCAATGACCTAAGGTAATAGATGGATAACATTGGTATTAGACTTTTACTGATGTGACCAGAGGACCTTTGTGGCCCGGACGGCGGTGGGATCAAACCCTGGACTGCTCAAACTAAAGACCAGAACTCTACCAGGTCAGTGAAAGGGGAATTATTTTTGTTAAATGTGCAGTTACTTGGGGAGACTCAGATAATCATTGTGAGAGACAGTCAACTCTGGCACTATATGCTTTCCTGAACATGGTCGTTCACACAGGTGCCTCCATGCTGAGAACCAACCACTACAAAAGTTCAAGAAGTTGTCAACATATTGCCGGCTGATGATTATGTCATTCAGTGGGTGCAGCGCCACATGGCACCAGTGTATGCTTCAAAACCTGACATAACTGGGAATTGATGATAAACTCAGAGAGGACTGGATTTCTGGGTCAATTTTGCTGTACCATGTATAAAATGCCAGTTGACAGAGAGGGACTTGAGTAGAACATAGCAAAGGAGGGCCTGAAGTCACAGAAGACTTTTTTTTCTCCCAGTATGTGGAAAATGTGTGAGTTTAGACTTGTTTTTATATGAATTTTCTTTGCCAAAGACCATCTTTGGATTTTAATGGCTTTGTGTTTTGTTTTGTTATTTTGCACATCTGCAAATTCGGGTGTTGTTTTCACTGTTGTGTGTGTCTGCAGACAAGATAACTCAAAAACAGCTTGGCATTTGCAGCAAAGGTAGGGACAACCCCAGAATACATTAGGCAAACAAAAAAAAAAAAAACTAAACAAGGCAAACAAAGCTGATTGGCCACAGTTCAGCTATCCATCAGATGATTTACTGACATCCAGCAACAAAGCTCTTCATTATATATATTTGGATTCTTGCTGCTTAAGTGAAGTGGGCTGCACAAGATCAGTCTGAGAAGTGATTCCTTTTCTGTGCAACTTAAGTGCCTAAAGCCTGAACTGTTTCTGGCATCGCCTTCATTCTACTCAGTATCTCCATATTCATGATTCTTAAAAGGTGTTCTTTTTAACTTTGGGTGAAACTGTATGGGTCTTTCTGATGATGCATTAATACAGCTTCAGTTTCTGCCAATAAAATTTAAGTAGTCTTTTTTTCCAGTACTTTTCCTTGACTCCGCGATGATTGCTAAGTGATGTAATGCATTTGCTGGCAGTGCTGAGTGAAAATGTGCCTATCCAGCAGCATGTTTTCTCGCCTGTGTCTTCAACTTTGTTATTGTGATGTCTTTCACAAGGCGCTGTGAACCTTAACTGGTGTTGGCACAGCGTGATGGTTTCACTCTCTGTTGCTTCTGGTTGGCAGCCTGACCTCACAGGTCAGGGCCGACACCATATCAACACGCTTCTATTCATCTTTGCTAATTAATCATGATTATGCCGACTATCAATCACAGAGGAACATCTTTAAACTGGGGGGGAGACTTTGAAGTGCAGAAACGCAAGATGAATGTTCAATCTGATTGTGTTTCAGTCGGTTGTGTTGACTGAGGTTAAATATGTTCCATATGTGACATAAAATTAACAATTGATTAGTTGCAAATTGTTTTAATTTTTTGTTTTTTTATATATTTGAAAAAATTCCTTTATTGCTTTGATTATTTTATGTGCATATTATTTATATTGTGGTCTTTTTTTATTACTGTAATATCAAGCACTAAGGTTTCTGAAAAAGTGTTATATACTGTAGTTTTTCTTCTTCTTACTCTTTGTATTAGTTACATTGATATGATGATTTATGTAAATGAACACACCCAGCCATTTCTTCAGGCATACTTTCTTTTGTACTTCACAAAGCACTTGCATGTGCATGTGTCCCTGTGGTGAAACACATGACTTATTAGGCTCACTTGAGACTGAACTGGATAAACATTTAGGATGAAAAGGAATGAGAAGTGCCATCTTCAAACAAAGTTTAAAAAGTTGTTCAGAGCTGCAAGATTGAATGTTTACCGGCATGCTTTTTGGGTTTCCACACCAATCGTGTCATTGCAATAAGAGATTCACTTTGGAGGAAAATCTCAATTTATACATTTAATATCTCAGAACTGTTGTATAAAACACATAGCTGATCATCAGCAGTCAAAGTGAACACAAGAGCTGATTTAAAAAGCTGACATTTTTTTCTGCAGTTGGAATTCCCATAAAAGATAATTGCAATTGTCCGACAATACTGACAGAGAGCTTTCGTCAGCAGTGCTCTTGAAAGAGTGCATGAGCAGCCAAGTGCCTTTCTACTTTAATTCCCTGGTCTTGAGGTCTTGCTTTCCTTTTATAATGTCTCTTGCTTCCATGTGAGCAGTCAATCAATTTTGTGCAATCAGCTCAAGGTCAGGCCGTCAGCTCAGTAGTCAGATAAAAAAGGGCAGACACACAGAAAAAGAAACGGATACAAATGAGAGGAAAAAGCTTTTTACTGGTGTGTGGCATGTATGGAATACAGTGTATTCCCTGCAAAGTAAACTTCCAAAATGCTTCTGATGTTCCATAAAAATGTGATGAGCACCAATTTGTCCTTCTAGGTGGAGCAGTTGCATCATCTGTCCAATTTGACTGCATCCTTCCCATAATCCTTATTTTTTCCTCTCAATGAATCACCAGGGGCGGGTCACTATGATGACATCACACAGGTCCCGCCCCATCCATCAAACCTCGGCCTTGCAATGCTTTACTTATTGATTCATATTAGAGTTTTCTCCCATCATTTATTTTACTAAATTGGCCACCTTCACGCTGACGTGTGATGTGACAGTGATTGACGACTGTTGCGTTGCCTGCTGAATACTTTGCCCTTCTTTTCGTCTTCCAGGCCCTAGTTAACAGTCTCCTCGGTTTGTCAAGGTTGACGTTTCATTCGATCCACTCCTCGTTTGACTCTGATTTTTGGCATTACGTAAACGATCGTCTTCGCGGTGTCCTCTGATGAGTTTCTGTCTCCATCCGTTACCAAATCAAATCAAATCAATTTTATTTATATAGCGCCAAATCACAACAAACAGTTGCCCCAAGGCGCTTTATATTGTAAGGCAAGGCCATACAATAATTACAGAAAAACCCCAACGGTCAAAACGACCCCCTGTGAGCAAGCACTTGGCAACAGTGGGAAGGAAAAACTCTGGAAGAAACCTCCAGCAGAACCAGGCTCAGGGAGGGGCAGTCTTCTGCTGGGACTGGTTGGGGCTGAGGGAGAGAACCAGGAAAAAGACATGCTGTGGAGGGGAGCAGAGATCAATCACTAATGATTAAATGCAGAGTGGTGCATACAGAGCAAAAAGAGAAAGAAACACTCAGTGCATCATGGGAACCCCCAGCAGTCTAAGTCTATAGCAGCATAACTAAGGGATGGTTCAGGGTCACCTGATCCAGCCCTAACTATAAGCTTTAGCAAAAAGGAAAGTTTTAAGCCTAATCTTAAAAGTAGAGAGGGTGTCTGTCTCCCTGATCTGAATTGGGAGCTGGTTCCACAGGAGAGGAGCCTGAAAGCTGAAGGCTCTGCCTCCCATTCTACTCTTACAAACCCTAGGAACTACAAGTAAGCCTGCAGTCTGAGAGCGAAGCGCTCTATTGGGGTGATATGGTACTATGAGGTCCCTAAGATAAGATGGGACCTGATTATTCAAAACCTTATAAGTAAGAAGAAGAATTTTAAATTCTATTCTAGAATTAACAGGAAGCCAATGAAGAGAGGCCAATATGGGTGAGATATGCTCTCTCCTTCTAGTCCCTGTTAGCACTCTAGCTGCAGCATTTTGAATTAACTGAAGGCTTTTCAGGGAACTTTTAGGACAACCTGATAATAATGAATTACAATAGTCCAGCCTAGAGGAAATAAATGCATGAATTAGTTTTTCAGCATCACTCTGAGACAAGACCTTTCTAATTTTAGAGATATTGCGCAAATGCAAAAAAGCAGTCCTACATATTTGTTTAATATGCGCATTGAATGACATATCCTGATCAAAAATGACTCCAAGATTTCTCACAGTATTACTAGAGGTCAGGGTAATGCCATCCAGAGTAAGGATCTGTTTAGACACCATGTTTCTAAGATTTGTGGGGCAAAGTACAATAACTTCAATTTTATCTGAGTTTAAAAGCAGGAAATTAGAGGTCATCGATGTCTTTATGTCTGTAAGACAATCCTGCAGTTTAGCTAATTGGTGTGTGTCCTCTGGCTTCATAGATAGATAAAGCTGGGTATCATCTGCGTAACAATGAAAATTTAAGCAATGCCGTCTAATAATACTGCCTAAGGGAAACATGTATAAAGTGAATAAAATTGGTCCTAGTACAGAACCTTGTGGAACTCCATAATTAACTTTAGTCTGTGAAGATGATTCCCCATTTACATGAACAAATTGTAATCTATTAGATAAATATGATTCAAACCACCGCAGCGCAGTGCCTTTAATACCTATGGCATGCTCTAATCTCTGTAATAAAATTTTATGGTCAACAGTATCAAAAGCAGCACTGAGGTCTAACAGAACAAGCACAGAGATGAGTCCACTGTCTGAGACCAAAAGAAGATGATTTGTAACCTTCACTAATGCTGTTTCTGTACTATGATGAATTCTAAACCTGACTGAAACTCTTCAAATAGACCATTCCTCTGCAGATGATCAGTTAGCTGTTTTACAACTACCCTTTCAAGAATTTTTGAGAGAAAAGGAAGGTTGGAGATTGGCCTATAATTAGCTAAGATAGCTGGGTCAAGTGATGGCTTTTTAAGTAATGGTTTAATTACTGCCACCTTAAAAGCCTGTGGTACATAGCCATCTAATAAAGATAGATTGATACCATAACATAACTGATCCAAAATGGCTTTTTATTTTAAACCACGCAGCTGTTTTTAATCCACCACGCTTGTCAAATTTGAATTCCATGTGGCCAGTGTTTACGTCACATGACCCGGACTCTTCTGTGCTGAGTCGTCAGTTTCTGGCGCTCAGGCCTCCCTCAGAGAGGAGAAATGCACTATGCCAGCCTGGCTTAGCCACGTATGGCTCAAATCTCGCTCCCGGAAGATCTAGAGTTCATGTGCTGCCGCCCACCCCCCCCACACCCTTTTTTCTGCCCCTCTGAAATCATCTTAATTTTAACCTCTCGACCTTGACACAAATATTACCGAACAAACCAGGATTATTTTCATCCCAGGTGAGGAGAGATCTGCAGCTGGACAGCAGTGCGGGGGGAAAACTGGCTAGAAATGTATCACTTTCATGGTTACAAATCCAAGATATTAAAACTGGAATCAAAGTGTTGCTTTCCTGGCCAACCCCCAAGTATTTGAGTTTAACTGCTGCTTGTCTTGAATGTCAAGTGTCGGATTTAAAACAAAACAAAAAAAAGTTTCTGCTCCTCTGGATGCCTCCTCATAGCTTACAGTGCAGAGGAGGATTTTAAACATTTAATTATTAATCAGACTTACTGAATTCTCCTTGTTGCAAAACCATTTGTGGTGCATCATTCAGCATTTCTAGCCAGACTAAAGGTCATGCTGAATAAGACTTTCGAGTCAGACCAAAGCTTTCTACACCACAATGCTGATAAATAAGGCCGCAATAAGACATAATACAAGTGGTTGCAAAATCCAAATAATTGATGGTTGTCAGTAACATTCTGTCCCCTCATTTAAAAAAAGCTACAACAAATGAATGATAACACTGGCTACACATCATAGCATATTTATATGATAAAGTAACAGGTGTTCTACGAAGAAACACCAAACATTTTGGTAATGTTTGTCTATGTTTCTCTTTGGGTTATGTTGTGTGCACTATACAAATGATCAGGGTGACTCAACTTAAAAACTTAAGCCCCAGTCACACGGCACTAACAAATCCAAAACAAAACAAGAAATCTGGACTTACGTTGACTTTCAGAGGCATCATTTAACCACCATCCAGCTTCGCGTCTGCAGCTGGCACTTCGTCAGAATTTTCAAACTGTTGAAAAATGTGAACGAATACCGATGACAACCTTAATTCTTCCATATTTCCTTTTGCTGTCTGTCTTGATGGTTTTCATTTGCGTTGTTTCTGTAATGTCAGCGCTTCATTTGACTTTCGTCCTTCTTCGTCCAACCTCCCAAGTCTGGCATATTGAGCGAAGGTTGACAATATCTGAATGGATCAATAACTAAAGCTTTGATGAGCTGAACGAAATGTCCTTGTATCGCTGATGACTTGTCCATGTGTCGGACGAAATCAACATTGTCGTACAGAAACAACAGTGTTAAAGTTTTATCAACTACTTCAACTATTGACGCATGTTTCAATCATTTGTGGCTGGTCTGTGTATGCGTGCGAGAACTCAGAAGTTGAAAACAAACAAAACTCTCACCTGTTGTCAGGACAAACAAAATTGTACACCTGCAAGTACTACGAACATGGGAACAAGGCTGGCTGTGCTTGGTTTCATACCTGCTGTCGGTTATGTCAATTCAATTTCAGTTTTAATTTGAAATGGGAAGGATGTCATTATGAATGTTTCATTTTGATTTTGTTTATAGTGCTGAGGTCAATGTTCGCTTTGTTTTTCTTTAAGTTTCGGTTTTGTTTCGTTCCTTTCTTCGGTCTTGATTCGCAGGCTTTTCTGTGATTGGAAAAGTGCAAGATCTTTCGTCCAGGGTTTCTCAAGGATTTGTGACAGTTTGACTTTTTATATTTCGCCCAGCTATCGCCGTGTGCTGTGTGACCGGGCCCCAAAAGTTCAATTGCTGCATTAAAAACATAAGTAAACTCGACTTCAAGAAAAGCTTTTATTCAACTCAGGAAGGTAAGTTATATAAGTTACCAACTGGGCAGCTTATCTATATTATAATAGCTATGTGGCCTCTGTGTGCGTGTGGGTGTATGGCTTGGATCACAGTGAAACCAGGGGCAGTTGACATTTACCATTTGGTATGCTTATGTATTTTGGGTCGAGGATGAATGCTGCAAAAATGGAAAGAAATATTTTTCGGGAAATTAATAATTTTAGCTAACCAGTAAACAGTGGACGTCGTGCTGCAATGCACCATAGGAGTTTGGGGTTTTAAATGTTGTTATTGTGGTTCATGTTAGTTTAACAGTGTTGTTAGTGTTATTGATTTATTGTTTGTTTTTGTCATTCAATTGGTTTAGTCAGTTTTGTTAACTGTTATGTTGATGTTACCATGAGTGGTTTAAGTGTCATGTTGGTGGGTCTGTCTTTTCTTTGGTGGGAAAGCTCAACGCGACAGGTGAGTTCTAGATTTTTACCAGTCACATTGAACTTAAAATGGGTGAGCCGTTCCTGTGTTTGTAAATACAAGGTCGATTAGAAAAGTATCCGACCTTATTATTTTATATTTATAAAATAAATATATTTTATATTTTATTCACCCCTGACATCGGGGTGAATGTGAGGCATTATTGTAAAGCGCTTTGAGCGTCTGATGCAGATGGAAAAGCGCTATATAAATGCAGTCCATTTACCATTTACCATTTTTCAAAAACCATATGGATTCGAATCACGTGTGATTGCGTCAGACAAGCTTGAACCCTTGTGCGCATGCGTGAGTTTTTCCACGCCTGTCGGTTGCGTCATTCGCCTGTGAGCAGGCTTTGAGTGAGGAGTGGTCCAGCCCCCTCCGCGGATTTTCATTGTCAGGAAATGGTGAATGATTTAGGCTTTTTTTCCATCAGAATTTTTTCAGAAACTGTTAGAGACTGGCAGCTGGAAACCATTAGAAAAATTTATCTGGCTATCAGTGAAAATGTTACGGGCTTGGTAGAGAATAAGGACTGTTACTGTCGCTTTAAGGATGGCTCCCAGCGGCTGCGGGGTGCGCGGCGCTCCAAAGCCGCCATCGACAGGCTGAATGACCATTTCATTTCTAAACGGATGGCTGTCTGGATCCGTGACCATCGTGTGCCATTTCTCTGGTTATCACAAGAGCTGGACATCAACATTTTCTGGCAGATTTCACTTTTAACAAGAGATTTTGTCGTGGAAAGCCGAGCGGAGGACGCTGTGTTTTATCCGGGACGTCATCTGACTAGCACAGGAATTGTGAAAAGACGTGGATATCAGCACTTTTTCGGCACACTGAGACAGACGCGCAGAGGAATTCCGCGCGTCGCGCCGAGCGTCCTTAAAGCCGTCCTTAAAGCTGTAGTAACAGTCCTTATTCTCTGTGAAGCCCATAAAATTTTCACAGAAAGCCAGATAAATTTTTCAAATGGTTTCCAGCTGCCAGTCTCTAACAGTTTCTGAAAAAATTCTGATGGAAAAAAAGCCTAAATCATTCCACCATTTCCTGACAATGAAAATCCGCCGAGGGGGTGGACCACTCCTCACTCAAAGCCTGCTCACAGGCAAATGACGCAACCGACAGGTGTGGAAAAACTCACGCATGTGCACGAGGGTTCAAGCTTGTTTGACGCAATCACACGTGATTCAAATCCATATGGTTATTGAAAAAAATAATAAGGTCGGATACTTTTCTAATAGACCTCGTATAATACAGAGATAACCTGTGATTATTAAGGTGTTGGGCTTGAGACCAGAAGATCTTGGGTTCAAATCCCTGCCTGACTGCAAAATCACTAAGGGCCCTTGGGCAAGGTCTTTAATCCCCTATTGCTCCCGGTGTGTAGTGAGCGCCTTGTATGGCAGCACCCTGACATCGGGGTGAATGTGAGGCATTATTGTAAAGCACTTTGAGCGTCTGATGCAGATGGAAAAGCGCTATATAAATGCAGTCCAATTACCATTTACCATTTACTGCTTTTTATAAAGACGATGACTGTGTTTGGGATTTTATTTTTTTATTTATTTATTTTTCATGGATTTGTTTTGTGTTTGTGAATGCAGTTCTGTTAACAGTTTATACATCTATAATATATTGATAAGCTGTGACTCCTAATATCACAATTTACTGCTTTTGATAAAGATGATGACAGTGTTTGGGGTTTTATTTTTTTATTCATTTATTTTTTGTGCATTTGTTTTGTGTTTGTGATCCTGAAAAATTTCCCAGTAGCCCCTGCTGGCTTATCAGTAGCCGACAGTGTAATTGGATGTGGTCGCTACCGAGTCAATGCTAAAAGTTAGCGGTTAGCGGTAATGTCCGCTAAATTTTTTAGTGGTTTATCAGTTTAGTGTTATAAAAAGTAAACTTTTCAGTTAGTGGGTTAATAGTTATCGAAGCTAACTTTTCGGTTAGCTGTGTTCATCACTGCATATAAAATAAACCTTCTGACCCCCTCTGTAAAACATTCATGGACATTATACATGTATTAGGATCCCAGCAATGTATTTAGGATTCAACATGCATTAGTGGAAATACCTTAGATTTGGTCCTCATTCACGGTATCGCTGTCACAAATATTGATATCATGCCTCTTGCGTCAGTGGTCTCAGATCACTCACTTATTAGTTATTATTATTAGTCTTGTTGCCTTGTTCACTGGAATGAGAACCTTTTTCATCATCGTGGCAACACATCCACTCCTCAACTACAACTGAACTTGGATCCAGACTGCCTGATATCATAGTGTCACTTTCAGAAAATGACCATTCAGTAGATAGTCTTGTGGAGAGCTTAAACCCAGCACTCACAGCCACACTCGACAAGATTTCTCAACCTACATTAGAACTATGCCCTCCAAAACACACTTGCCTTGATTCAATGATTGCTTGTGTGGCCTCAAGTATAAGTCAAGAGGTCTAGAACAAAAATGGTGTAGTTCAAACTAGAAGTATTCCACCTCACGTGGCGCAATGCTATTCTAGATTATGAGCATGCATTATTGATTGCATTACTGATTTGATCTACAAAAACAAGCATAATTCAAAGTCTGGTCTGCTTGAAGGTTCTTCCTTAACATCATCAGAGGGGTTTTTTCCTTACAACTATCACCTATGTGCTTGCTCTGGGGGTTGGCAAGTTTAGACCTACTCGTGTGAAGCGCCTTGAGGCAGCTTTGTTGTGATTTGGCACTATATAAAGGAAATACATTGAATTTAAATTAATGAAATGGAATTACTTGTTTGTCCCTTATATAATAAAATTATTTCATCTGTTAGCTTCTGCTTACTAACATTGTAGCTGTATTCTCAATAAATAATGCATGATAAAATTCATTTTGCTTCTTGTTGCAAGCAGCTGCTTGCAGCATGCATACAACTCATGCATACAAAATCACAGCAGGGACCAACTTGAAGAAACCAGCACAGAAACAGTAAAACAGGTGCTACTTAAATACTAACTCGACTGATGAACAAATGGAAGACAGGTGTGTGACGGGGTCAAAGGTCAAGAGACGAACTAACAACAAAAGGTCACTACAAACTAACAGACATCAAAAAGTAAGTAGAAACAAAGCATGACCATAAACAAAACATAACCTTGGAAGAAAAATCACACAATTGCAAAAATGTGCAAGGTGTGACTTAACTCAACAAAAATTCCATATTTTCCCACATTTATTCATATTTATGTTAATTTTACTGCATGGAAAACTAACAATTCGAGCGTAAGAAGTATCGAGCTGTGGTCAGATAATGCGGTTAATTTTAGAGGCCACATGTTGCGGAACCAGTGGGTTTGCTTTATGTCAGTGAAAGCAGGCACAGAAAATTATATCAGAGACATATGAGTGTAAGTCAGGGGACTGAAAATAAACAAACGGCTCCTTATTTAACAAAATAGAAAAATAGGTGCATACATCACTTTAATTCTGCACTGGTTGTTATGAAGCATCAGACTAATTAAGAGTTAATGGAAAGAGCTGATTGCTAGACCTCTGATTCTCCTCTAATTATTGTGTCTTTGTAATTGGAATTGCCGATAACCACCTGTTTCTTTACCGACCTGCTTGGCAGAGTGTTGAAAGTGCAAGAGGTTGACTAAGACAAACTAAAATGAAGAATAAGCAAGTGCAGATTAAAATGGAAAAGGGGGGAAAAGGAAGACTAATTGGCTGTTGTCTGAAATTGTCCCTGCACTTTCAGCTTCTTGTCGCACGTTTTACGAGGTGGAGATGAAAAGGAGCTGCTGTGAACCACAGAAAGAAAAGAGGGCTGAAAATAAAGAGATGGGGAGACCCACAGTAAGAAAGAAAGATATCTATATATTAAAAGGAAGACCCAGAGAAAGTGAAGCTTATCTGAAACAAAGCCTCAGTGAATGGAAATGAAAAGGATTACACGGTGGACATAAAAGGCAGCGGCTTTTATTGCCGCGCTCAGTGCGTTTGCACCATCCCCACTTGACCGTTCAATGAACAAGATAAAAATAATAGTGATGCTATATAAGCTCTCAGAATATTGTTTGCATGCTAATTGATTTTTCCTGTTCTAAAACATGTGCAAATATGTGTTTTAAAATTTTAAGCCACTGTAATAATGGTGCTGAAGAATTGTGTGAATATTTCATTTCCTCAAGTTAATGTAGAAATGTCTGAAAGACTGCCACCAAGTGTGCTTTTCTTATCACCTCTGCTGCTGTCAGGCTGACCAGAGCACCCAGGAGCAGACACAGACTGAATAGGATTTAGGTCGGAGACTGAATTTACTGACGGGTGGGTTCATTAACAGCCAGACACAGTCCAGAAGGGTCGAAATCAGAGCCACTGGTAAAGGTGAAAATATAACCAGACACGGCACTGGGAACAATGCTGGTCAATCTAGTAACTGACCATTGAAACAAGTGGACACTAAACAATGTGACTGATAAACTGTCAGTGAGTGTGGGTTGTGAACAGAGTAGTTGTTGTTGGGATAAGATCCAGAAACTCATGAGCAAGTAAATGATGGGCTGTGCAGATGGGGATCAGGTGCAGACAAGGAATGAGTCCATATGAGGAGTGGGTACACATGAAGAACAGGTGCAGACAGAAAGCAGGTACAGACGAGGAATGAATGAATGAATGAGTTTATTCGGCACAATTCAACAACACAAACAAAAAAACTCATAATAAAGCAACTTTACAAAAGTCCTGCGTGGCCAAAAGGGTGAGGGCAGAAGCAGAGCTTATAAATACCCACCCCTTATACTAAAAAATAACAAACATATACACACAAACAAAATTTCATAAATACATATCTACACAATCACACACATATATATATATATATATATATATATATATATATATATATATATATATATATATATATATATATATATATATATATATGTATATATGTATATACACATATACATATCTACATGTACATACATACATAGGCACACACGATGACAATACCAAAAAGAAAAAATGTGCAAACTTAGTCAATGAACTCAAATTTACAAAATATAACCAGACAATACTGGCACACAACACACAAACCTGAAAGTAATAACAAATCAATAGACCCAAGACTTCAACTATAGCATGCAATTTTGTTATTCTTGTAATGTCTTTTAAAGCCTACTAATGTACCAAGTACTTTAATGTTGTCGGGACAGTTGTTCCAGATGTTAACACCTTTGACAGATACACAATGACTTTTTGCAGTAGTTTGGATCCTTGATTTTTCAAACAATAAAATTCCTCTCAAATTATAACTGGAGTCCCTCAGTTTAAACAGATCCTGGACATGTTGTGGCAGCAGTTTATTTTTAACTTTCTACATAATTTGTATTGTAAAGTAATCAACCAAGTCCCAGAATTTTAGAATATGTAAACAGGCAAACAATGGATTTGTTGGCTCACAATGTGATTTGTTACAAATAATTCTTACAGCTTTCGTTTGCAACAAAAATATTGGATTAGTATTAGTTTTATATGTATTTCCCCATACCTCAATACAGTAGGTCATGTGTGGAACGAGCAATGAGTGATATAAAATAGTTAATGAGTGTTGGGAAATTAAATCTTGTGCTTTATGCAGAATTACAATGGCTTTTGACATTTTGGATTTAACAAAATGAATATGCATTTTCCAGCTCAGTTTATCATCAATAACAACACCAAGAAATTTTGTATCAGTTACAGTTTAAATTTCAATATCATTTAATAATAAATTTCTGCAGGAAATCCTGGACTTGTTTCCAAATATAATACACTTTGTCTTACCAAAGTGGAGCGATAATTTGTTTGAATCAAACCATTGTTTAAACTTCTGTAGTTCCTTCTCCATCATGTCCAAGGCCTGTCCCAAGTGATCCCCACTACAAAACACAGTCGTATCATCAGCAAACAAAATACAACTGACGGACTTGGAAACCAAACATATGTCATTAATATACAGAAGAAACAACAACGGCCCCAGAACTGAACCCTGGGGCACCCCACAAGTAAATTTCATGAGTTCAGATTTTGCCCCACCAATATGTACACACTGATATCTATTGTATAAATAGCTAACTATCCAATCATATGCCAATCCCCTAATACCATACCTCTGTAGTTTGTCCAATAACACAGTGTGGTCTATAGTATCAAATGCTTTCTGTAAATAAAAAAAACAACAGTATATTGCTTATTTTCAATTGCATTTGTAATCTGTTCAACAAAATCAATTACAGCCAGTGAAGTAGTGTGATTTTTTCTAAAACCATATTGCTGTTCACTAAGTAAGTGATGTCTAGTTATGAAATCATATAACCTCCTTAAAAATACCTTTTCCAAAATTTTGGAAAATTGTGGCAGGAGTGAGATTGGTCTATAATTTGAGAAGACATGTTTGTCTCCAGATTTAAACAGCGGTATCACAGTAGCCAATTTCATTCTGAAAGGAAATTTCCCAGTCATTAGTGACAGTTTACAAATATACGTAAAGGGTTTAACAATACAATCAATAATATTTTTAATCAAAGACATATCAAAATTATCACTATTAATTGATTTTTTTCCCCTTGAGGTTACGAACAATGTCAATTATTTTATATTCATCAGTTTCTTTAATGAGCATTGAATCCTGAATTTTATTAATTATTTTACAGTAATCCAAAGAACGCAGTCCTGAAGATACAATCGAATCAGCTAAATTTTTACCCACACTTACAAAATAATCATTAAAATGATCTGCTATAGCTTTATTTTCCTTAACAAATGTACTAGTACTTATGTAAAAAAGGGCAGGATATTCTTTAACACCTTTTCTCTTATTTATGACTTCATTGAAAATCCCTTAATGTTTGTTTTATTTTTTTCCAATAAATCACTATAATTGTTGTGAAAGTGAATGCACAGACCCACGTTAGGGGGCGTAAATGAGCGGTCAATAGGAATTCCAGTAAATCACAATTTATTATGCAAAAGGTGCAAAACAGATTCCAAATATGCTGAGTCCAATTAATAATAATGGTGACACGTGGGCAGGCCCGAGGGTAGGAGACGCCTATCCAGAGAAGAGCCGGGACCCAGGAAGTTCCACCGCCAGCCGGAGGCCTGCAACACACCAGAGCCGCCAAGACCTGGTACCCCCAGGTGGCCACCGCTCGAGGCTGTCGGACCGGTATTGCTGGCAGGAGCAAAAACAGGTTAAGGTGGATGTGTGTACACCCAGCAAACAGTCAGCAACTCACAGTTATCCTCTTGGAGGAATAAATCCAGATACTCCCAGAGTGCAGAGGAAAAACTGGAGGACGTGCAGTGTCAAAGGTTATACTCAGTAAGTCAGAAGTGAGGAGTGGAGACGCCAACTCCTCCAACTTCCACAAACTTGGCTACAAGCTGCAAGTATAAGTCACAACTGCAAAGACTTCAGTTACAATGAATGTGCGTACGGCACAAAACGGCTGAGTCGGTTTACCTGTGTGGTAAGCTGATAACTCGGCAGAGTTATGATGTCTTTCCCAGGCTTTTATGGACACAGTGATGAGGTGATGAAGTGCAGCTGATGACAGCCAAGCGGTGCGCACCTTGTGGTGCCACAAGGTCAGTGCGCCCCGTTCTGGGCCAAAGGTGCCCGCATGGCAGAACGCCATCAGGTGGTGGGCCAGCAGTACCTCCTCTTCAGCGGCCCACACAACAATAATACTGCCTTTTACAAGATCGCATAATATTACTTAGCTTATTTTTATATGTCTTATATCTTTTCTCAGCATCAAATGTTCTTAGTTTTAAGAATTGCTTGTACAGAAAATTTTTCTTTTTACATGCATTTTGCAGTCCCTTAGTAATACATGGTTTGTCAACATTTTGCTTATTTCCAACATTTGATACCAAAGGGCAATGTTTATCATATAAATTAAAGATAATAGAAATGAATGACTCATAGGATTGATCAATATCCTCAATGTAAATGTCACCCCAGTTTTGATCCCTTAAGTCCATTCTAAGATTTTCCAAAGTCTCCTCTGTTATTTTCCTCTTGAAATTTGTACTTTCAGTATGGTCAATTTTGTCAACTAAAGAATTCAAAACTACAAAAACCGGCAAATGATCACTGATATCACTAATAAGTAATCCCTCCTCTAAATTCGCCACGGTAACATTTGTAAGTATATTGTCAATAAGTGTCGCTGTGTTCGCAGTTATCCTAGTTGGATGAGTAATTACTGGATACATTCCCAAACAAAACACAGAAATTATAAATTCAGTTATATGCATTTGGAATGGTTACAGATAAGGAACAGTTGCAGACTAGGAGCAGGTACAGATAAGGAACAGGTGCAGACGAGGAATGGGTACAGATAAGGGACAGGTGCGGACTAGGAGCGGGTACAGACAAGGAGCAGGTGCTAAAGGGGAAGAAGGTGCTTTGAGGTGAAAACAAGTGTTAAACTTATGCCTGGTTCACACGGCAGAATTTTAAAATTATCTGTAAGTTTCCAAAACCTGAGAGACCACACACGTGAAGAAAAAAAAATCATAGATCTAACAGGTTTCGTGGTACAGTGTATGGTGTAAAGAAAGAAAAAGAAAAGACGTGGAGACAGCGTGACCACCGGACTTTCTGGTAAGTCAGAACAGCTGTTTTGATTTTATTTTCCGCTCCGTGCGTCCGTCACCTCGCTTTCTGATTGGCAGCACGTCACATTCAGCAGGCTGCGTGCTCGTTTGTGGTCGGAGGGACACCACACACGCTGCAATATCGGGCCAAGACAATCCAACATGTTGAATATCCCCGATTTGCGATCGGAGCACCCCTGATGTCCTTCCGAGCAGATCAGAGTGCTCTTAACACACCACACACGGCAGGATAAGATTATCTTTAGAGCCATCATGATTGTCGGGGCATCTTTAAGATTGTCAGAAGGGGAAGATCGGGTCCAATATCGGCCTAATTATCTTGCCGTGTGAACCAGGCTTTAGGTAAGTGCATATGGGAATGGCCATGTAGCTCTGAAACACAGGAAAAAAAGGTAAGTGATTGCAAACACACACCAACACACACTCTACTGGGATGATATATTTATCTCCTGATGTGACATGTATCATGATACATCAGAACTGTGATTCTACAAGTATTGCAATATCAACATTAATAGAGAAGCTTGAATCTTCGACTGGACTGGGTTGCTTGATGCAAGGATGTTTCGCTTCAAATCGCAGAAGCTTCCTCAGCTAAAATTCTTGCTCTGGTAGTCTGACTTCTGTCTTGACTCTTGTAGAGAAGAATAAACAGAAGCCACAAAAGCTGTAGTTTTAAACCTAACCAGACCTCTCCTACTGAGAGGCAGACTTCTATAGGCTATTGACTAAACAATAGCTCTAATTATACCTATTGTGCTCTAGTTAGCACCCTCCTAATGACAGGGCAGCTGTCCCTCCTAATGATGGGATGGACGCCTCTCCTGATGGCTCCCTTGACGACTCTCCTGATGATGTGAATGACTCATTACCATGAACAGAAGACTGAAACTGCTTTGACCTGAGTACCCCAATGTAAACAGGGGACAAAGCGTGTCTCAGACCCCCTCCCCGGTTAAGGATGGGTTTCAACTGTTTCACATAGAATGCCTCCTTGACCCCTCTCTCAGACCATTTCTTCTCTCTGGCTAAGATTTTAACTTTCTTGTCCTCAAACATCCTCGCGTCAAGCAATCCAATTCAGTCAAATATTCAAGCTTCTCTACTATGGAAACCACCTGGACAACTGAGAGCCTGCACAGTATCAACATTAATGTATTGTGTTTTTTGTTGGCTTTTTGCAACACTAGACCATGGATTAAAGTAAAATAATATCAATGCACAGCATTTTTTTTTTCTCCTCAGGAGAACCATATTTCTTATTTAGTGTTTAACCCTCTGGGCTCCGAGGGCATTTTTTGGACATTTCACTCACCTGGCATAAATGTTTTATTATTGCTGTTAACAGCTCTCTCTGCATCCCACAATCAAGTTTTATGTCTCTTTTTTTTCAGGACAACTTGTGCTTTCATAATATATATGCTTTTGTTGTGCTTTATAAGTGTAATAAAGGTTTACAATCAAAAATAAGAAAGAAAAAAGTACAGCGGAAAATAATTTTCCACACACTTTTATTCAAAACACACAGCAAACTGTTGTGTGGGCCGCTGAAGAGGAGGTACTGCTGGCCCACCACCACCAGAGGGCACCCTGCCTGGAGTGCGGGCTCCAGGCACCAGAGGGCGCTGCCGCCTCACAGGAGCAGCCAGAGTGACAGCTGCCGCTCATCATCTTTGACAGCTGTCACCATTCGTCGGATCAGTGTCGGTATATCAGCCAGACGACATCTCCACCTCTTTGCCGAGATATCGTTCGACCCAGAAGGTAACATATCCAGCCAGCGAATTATTCTTTGACTAGAAAATACTTTTTGCCTTTGTACAGAGAGAAGAACAGCAGGAGATTGCTACACGGATAAGTACTTACATTCCTGCAGTGTTTTTCCTGACTAGAGGTGGAGGTGGTGTTTCACCCCACGTGTTGCTGGGTGCAGACGCACCCACATCTGACTGTTTCTGTTCCTCGCCAGCAGTACCGGATCCGACAAGCGGAGGCAGTGGCCAGCTGGAGTTCGGGACTTGGCGGCTCCAGTATTCCCGGGGTTCGGTGGCGGAGGAAATCGTGTGGTTCCGGTTCGGCTTGGACGGACGTCTCCTACCTTTGAGCCTGCCCACACGACACCGTTGTGATTGACTTATCGCTACAATTATTATTATTGGTTGTGATTGTTGTGCTTGTTTCACAACAGTAAAGTGTTGATATTTGACTTCCTCCATTGTCCGTTCATTTACGCCCCCTGTTGTGGGTCCGTGTCCCTACACGGGCGCCGCTGCAGCTCTCCCTCCCGTCGACCCTGCGCGTAACAGCGACGTTCCACTGGTCGTTCAACGACCCCTCCCACCTTCCCCGGAAGCATACATAAGCCCCCCAGAGCCGTACGGAGGCTGTGTGGAGACGTGCGCAGATTTCCTTATGCAGTGTTCGCTCGTCTTCGCACAGCGTCCCGTCATGTACGCGACTGACGCTAGCAAAGTAGCTTATGTGATAAATCTGCTTCGTGGTGAGGCACACGCTTGGGCTACAGCGCTCTGGGAGCAAAATTCACGGCTCCTTCAGACATATGATGGGTTTGTGAGGGAGTTCAGAACAGTGTTCGATCACCCAAATAGAGGAGAGACCGCTTCAGCCGTGCTGCTGTCAATGAGACAGGGGTGCCGGAGCGCAGCTGCCTATGCAGTCGACTTCCGCATCGCGGCTGCGAGGTCAGGCTGGAATAGCACTGCCCTCCGCGCCGCCTTTGTAAACGGACTGTCATTGGTTCTAAAGGAGCACCTGGTGGCTAAGGACGAACCGCGGGATTTAGATGGGCTTATCGATCTCGTCATACGATTGGACAGTCGGTTGTAAGAACGCCGTCGGGAACGAGACGAAGGGCGTGGCCGGGCATGCGCCGTCCCTCTCCCTTCCGGTTCCGATCGCGCTCCGCCCTCCCCACGCTCCACGGTCCTTGCGCCCCGTGTGGTTACAGCTCCCCCTGCTGACGAAGTTATGGACACGAGCAGGGCCACATTTAGAGCACCAAATAGACAGAGGAGGCTGGACCACGGGGCGTGTTTTGTTTGTGGCTCGATAGAGCATCAATTGAGAGACTGCCCCGAGCGGTTAAACACCAACGCCCGCCCCTAGGGACTGGGCTAGGGGTGGGCCGAGACATTCACGTGGGACACACCCATATTGCCACTCGACTCCCAGTTACAATCCTTTATGAGGATTTAACCCTGAAGGCCCCAGCACTGGTGGACACGGGCTCTGAAGGGAATCTGTTAGACAGCAGATGGGCCAGGGAGATAGGGTTCCCTCTGGTGGCGCTTACCTCGCCTGTGCAGGTGCGGGCACTAGATGGCTCCCTACTCCCTCCAATCACTCACAAGACACCACCAGTAACCCTGGTGGTGTCGGGAAATCACCGGGAGGAGATCGAGTTTTTTGTGACTCCAGCCACCTCCCGTGTGGTTTTAGGATTTCCCTGGATGTTGAAACACAACCCCCGGATCGATTGGCCGTCCGGGGTAGTGGTTCAGTGGAGCGAGACCTGCCATCGGGTATGTTTAGGTTCCTCGGTTCCTCCCGGTTCCCAGGCCAGGGAGGAGGTCAGAGCCCCGCCCAATCTAGGGGCGGTGCCGGTGCAGTACCATGACCTTGCGGAGGTGTTTAGCAAGGACCGGGCGCTCACCCTTCCCCCGCACCGCCCGTATGATTGTGCCATTGATTTGGCTCCGGGCGTTGAGTTCCCGTCCAGTAGACTGTACAACCTCTCACGACCCGAGCGCGAATCAATGGAGACCTACATCCGGGACTCTTTGGCTGCCGGGTTGATCCGGAATTCCACCTCCCCGATGGGTGCGGGTTTCTTTTTTGTGGGGAAAAAGGATGGCGGGCTACGTCCATGCATCGATTACAGGGGGCTGAACGAGATCACGGTTCGTAACCGATACCCCTTACCCTTGTTGGATTCTGTGTTCACGCCCCTGCATGGAGCCAAAATATTCACCAAGCTTGATCTGAGGAATGCGTATCACCTGGTTCGGATCCGGAAGGGAGACGAGTGGAAGACGGCATTTAACACCCCGTTAGGTCACTTTGAGTACCTGGTCATGCCGTTCGGTCTTACAAACGCTCCCGCGATGTTCCAAGCATTGGTTAATGACGTCTTGCGGGACTTCCTGCACCGATTCGTCTTCGTATATCTGGACGATATACTCATCTTTTCTCCGGATCCTGAGACCCATGTCCGGCATGTACGTCAGGTCCTGCAGCGGTTGTTGGAGAACCGGCTGTTTGTGAAGGGCGAGAAGTGCGAGTTTCACCGCACTTCTTTGTCCTTGCTAGGATTTATCATTTCCCCTAACTCCGTCGCTCCTGATCCGGCCAAGGTTGCGGCGGTGAGAGACTGGCCCCAACCCACTAGCCGTAGGAAGCTGCAACAGTTCCTCGGCTTTGCTAATTTCTACAGGAGGTTCATTAAGGGCTATAGTCAGTTAGCTAGCCCCCTGACAGCCCTGACCTCACCAAAAGTCCCCTTCACCTGGTCGGATCGTTGCGATGCCGCGTTCAAGGAGTTGAAACGGCGCTTCTCGTCTGCACCTGTTCTGGTGCAGCCCGATCCTAGTCGCCAGTTGGTGGTTGAAGTGGACGCCTCGGACTCAGGGATAGGAGCTGTGCTCTCCCAGAGCGGGAAGACTGATAAGGTCCTTCACCCGTGTGCCTATTTTTCCCGCAGGTTGACCCCGGCCGAACGGAACCATGACGTCGGCAATCGAGAACTCCTTGCGGTGAAAGAGGCTCTTGAAGAGTGGAGACATCTGTTGGAGGGAACGTCCGTGCCATTCACGGTTTTCACTGACCACCGGAACCTGGAGTATATCAGGACCGCCAAGCGGCTGAACCCCAGGCAAGTCCGCTGGTCACTGTTCTTCGGCCGTTTTGACTTTCGGATCACCTACCGTCCCGGGACCAAAAACCAGAAATCGGATGCTTTGTCCTGGGTACATGAAGATGAAGTCAAGGCGGCGTTGTCGGATCCACCGGAACCCATCATCCCGGAGTCCACTATCGTGGCCACCCTCACCTGGGACGTAGAGAGAACCGTCCGGGAGGCCCTGGCACGAAGCCCGGACCCCGGAACGGGGCCGAAGAACAAACTCTACATCCCGCCAGAGGCTAGGGCTGCAGTCCTGGACTTCTGTCACGGCTCTAAGCTCTCCTGTCATCCAGGGGTGCGAAGAACCGTGGCAGTTGTCCGGCAGCGCTTCTGGTGGGCGTCCCTAGAGGCCGACGTCCGGGATTACATCCAGGCCTGCACCATCTGCGCCAGGGGCAAGGCGGACCATCGCAGGGCTTCGGGACTACTCCAGCCGCTGCCCGTGCCTCATCGCCCCTGGTCCCACATCGGCCTGGATTTTGTCACGGGCCTCCCGCCGTCCCAGGGGAACACCGTCATCCTCACGATAGTGGACCGATTCTCCAAGGCGGCCCACTTCGTGGCCCTCCCGAAGCTCCCGACGGCCCAGGAAACAGCGGACCTCCTGGTCCACCACGTTGTCCGGCTGCATGGGATCCCAACAGACATCGTCTCCGATCGCGGTCCCCAGTTCTCCTCACAGGTCTGGAGGAGCTTCTGCCGGGAACTGGGGGCCACGGTGAGTCTCTCATCCGGGTACCATCCCCAGACCAACGGGCAAGCAGAACGGGCCAATCAAGAGGTGGAGCAAGCCCTGCGTTGCGTGACAGCCGCGCACCCGGTGGCCTGGAGCACCCATCTGGCCTGGATCGAGTATGCCCACAACAGCCAGGTGTCTGCAGCCACCGGCCTCTCCCCTTTCGAGGTGTGTCTAGGGTACCAGCCTCCTTTGTTTCCGGTGGTTGAGGGAGAGGTCGGTGTGCCCTCGGTCCAGGCCCACCTATGGAAGTGCCGTCGGGTGTGGCGTGCCGCCCGTTCTGCCTTGCTGAGGGCCCGGATGAGGACAAAGGCCCATGCAGACCGTCGGCGGGCCCCGGCCCCTACGTACCGGCCAGGGCAGGCAGTGTGGTTGTCTACAAAGGACATACCCCTACAAGTGGACTCCCCTAAGCTGCAGGACCGGTATATCGGTCCGTTCAAAATCGTCAAGGTACTCAGTCCAGCCGCAGTGAGGCTTCAGCTGCCAGCCTCACTGCGGATCCATCCAGTTTTCCACGTGTCCAGGATCAAGCCCCATCACACCTCACCCCTCTGTGCTCCAGGTCCGGCACCACCTCCTGCCCGGATCATCGATGGCGAGCCGGCTTGGACTGTGCGCCGGCTCTTGGATGTCCGTAGGATGGGCCGGGGCTTCCAATATTTGGTGGACTGGGAGGGGTACGGACCTGAAGAACGCTCCTGGGTGAAGAGGAGCTTCATCCTGGACCCGGCCCTCCTGGCCGATTTCTACCGCCGCCACCCGGACAAGCCTGGTCGGGCGCCAGGAGGCGCCCGTTGAGGGGGGGGTCCTGTTGTGTGGGCCGCTGAAGAGGAGGTACTGCTGGCCCACCACCACCAGAGGGCACCCTGCCTGGAGTGCGGGCTCCAGGCACCAGAGGGCGCTGCCGCCTCACAGGAGCAGCCAGAGTGACAGCTGCCGCTCATCATCTTTGACAGCTGTCACCATTCGTCGGATCAGTGTCGGTATATCAGCCAGACGACATCTCCACCTCTTTGCCGAGATATCGTTCGACCCAGAAGGTAACATATCCAGCCAGCGAATTATTCTTTGACTAGAAAATACTTTTTGCCTTTGTACAGAGAGAAGAACAGCAGGAGATTGCTACACGGATAAGTACTTACATTCCTGCAGTGTTTTTCCTGACTAGAGGTGGAGGTGGTGTTTCACCCCACGTGTTGCTGGGTGCAGACGCACCCACATCTGACTGTTTCTGTTCCTCGCCAGCAGTACCGGATCTGACAAGCGGAGGCAGTGGCCACCTGGAGTTCGGGACTTGGCGGCTCCAGTATTCCCGGGGTTCGGTGGCGGAGGAAATCGTGTGGTTCCGGTTCGGCTTGGACGGACGTCTCCTACCTTCGAGCCTGCCCACACGACACCGTTGTGATTGACTTATCGCTACAATTATTATTATTGGTTGTGATTGTTGTGCTTGTTTCACAACAGTAAAGTGTTGATATTTGACTTCCTCCATTGTCCGTTCATTTACGCCCCCTGTTGTGGGTCCGTGTCCCTACACTTTCACAACAGCAAACTATAATAAACAGCTGTTTTGACACTTTCTAAAGGTAATTTGAGGTCTTGTGTGAAAGACTGTACAATAAAAAGGTTCAAACAATAAACACAAATGCACATTTTGAACAATATATACAAAATGGTCTATGCATTTTTTGTTTTTTTTTGTCTTCATCTCAAAGCAATTTCTGTCTGCTATGACACAAAGGTTACAGCACAAACTTCTACTTTTACTGTGTTTTGGACTGTTCTGTGCTGCTCCTAAAGCAGCTTTCTTTCACACTTTGGCCCACTTTGGCTCACTTTGGCTCCATACAGTCTGAGGGGCGGCCCTCCCCCTCGCTCCACTGATAGGGTAAATGAGTGCTTTACGCTGAGAAAGCAACAGAGTTATCCAGTAAGATTCACATGCAAACTAGTGGAGCAATCCTGATAGTTACACACTCTTTGTTTGAGCATGTGAGATTGTCATCAGAGGCTCTGTGTCTGCTCCTGCTTTCACTGATCGCTGTGCGTAATGGTGCAGGGCACACTGGATGTACTCATTGGATCACCCAGGGGGCTATTCAAATGGGCCAACTAGTAACAAATCACTCCTGAAAATGATCTTTGGCTTTTCATGTGAGGTAAATCTGCCCTACGATTGGATTTTGGAAAACCATGTGACGGTGAACCAATTCCAATTGGACACTCACATTGCGCACGTCATCACACAGCTTCTATGAGGAGTACAAAGATGGCCGATGGTTTGCTCGAAGGTCTGCAGAGTTAACTTTTCAGTATGTTTCTATCTCATATCATTAAAAAGTTATTTATAATTTAGTAAAGCTTGGTCTTAGCCGTTGTATATGACGGCATCGGCCCCAGAGGGTTAAATCATTAAAACACCTGTTGAAGTAAACTGTATGACTGCCAGTGTACCTTTAACCCCAGACTTGGCTGCATGAAAAGTGATATCCCTTGATAGGATATTTCACTTTTTCTCTATGAGATACTGACAAGCCAAAATGAGGCAGGTGGTAAGGGGTTAAAAAAATAGTTTATTAGAGGTGGGCAATGTTTACTTCAATGGTATACGAGTATTACCACATCTGCCACGGTGCATCATGTAGGAAATGTTTACTATGTTGGATTGATTTTTTTTTTTTTTTCCATGCTCAAAGTGAAAACTGGATGATGTGTTCCTTCACCACTGAGGCAGCGGGCCTCTCGGAGCAGATTAGCTGGCTGAGAGAGACCGCCTCCTCGCCTCGGTTCATCACAACATTGGCTCGCACACGGTCCACACATCTCAACCTTGAAACATGCAAGTAAAGACCTACCCCAGCCTTAATTTTTGCACTCTCTGGGTGCCGCTCCTTTCAGTAAATATTCATCAGGGCTCAATTTGATCTCCACGGAAATTTCCTGCTGGCCCTTCGTTTTTTGTTATGTCTGTTTGAAATGGAGATAACATCACAAAAAACTCAGATTAGTCATACATTGCACCCTTTGCTGAATGAAAGCAGTACCACACGTCCACCTCATTTCAACCAATAATTGATTCTGAATTATATGGATTGTAGGCTTTAAAAATGTTATATTGCAATTGAATACTGTGATATTGTGATTATGGATATCTTTTCCTGCCCTATTCATTGTTGTTCTTGCAAATCTGACATTCTTACCTCTGCAGCCATTGGTTTCTTCATTGGACTTTTAGCATGATTGCTCTCACACTCATTAACAAATCTGATATCAGAAAGGCAGCTGTGATCTGGAATAGAAATTCCTAAATGCCAAGACAGTGCAAAGGAATGAAATCAGACTTTTTACCTCTGCTAAGCAGGTAATGTTCTCAGGGCTATTTGTCGAGGGGGGGGGTTGACTTTTAGCAGGATTAAACAACACTGCTCAACTGATTTTCTTGAAATTTAGTTGAAGAGTTGGATATGGGCCAAGGAGGAAACCATTAACCTTTGGAGGATATCTGATTAAGGGACAGGTCCAGGATTTTATTTAGTTACTTTAATTCCCCATCTTGCAATGTAAAAGCAAGTTAAAAATACGTTCAGTTCAAAAACACCTTGTAACAGTTATTGAAAACAACAAAATAATCTGCTAATGCAACATCTACAAATTTGTTGATTTTTTTTTGTTTGTTTTTAATGACGTCTCAACATTACCTGAGAAAATTAATTTTGGGCTTTATTTTGTTTCTGTTTGTAAGTATTATGCCTTTTCCAAGAAACAGCAGCTTACAGATCTTATAGTGAGTGAAGGTTTTCATCTCTGATGTGACTGAAAACAGGACATTTTCATGTGGCAGTACGGTGGCTTAGTGGTTAGCACTGTTGCCTCAGTTAAATTAAATTCAATTTATTTAATGTATATAGTGCCAAATCACAACAAAGCTGCTCAAGGTACTTCACACAAGCACGGTCTAACCTTACCAACCCCTAGAGCAAGCACACAGGCAACAGTGGTAAGGAAAAACTCCCTCTGATGATTTGAGGAAGAAACCTCCAGTAGACCAGAATCAAAGGGGTGGTCCACTGCTTAGGCCATTCTAACAGTTACAAGGTTTTTACAAAGGTGAAGAAACAGAAAACAAGAATTCAAAACAACATGACATAATAACAAAAATATATACGAGGTCTATTAGATAAGAAACCGACACTTTTATTTATTTTTTTAACTATATGGATTTGAATGACGTGTGATTACACCAGTCATGCTTGAACGCTCGTGTGCATGCATGAGTTTTCTCACGCGTGTCGGTGACGTCATTTCCCTGTGGGCAGGCCTTGAGTGAGATGTGGTCCAGCCCTCTCAGCTGAATTCCTTTGTTTCACACGCTGCTCGAGACGGTGCGCGTTGCTTTATCAAAAATTTTTCTGGACCTGTGAGGAATATCCGAGTGGACACTATTCGAGAAATTTAGCTGGTTTTCGGTGAAAAGTTTAACGGCTGATGAGAGATTATGGGGTGTTTCTGTCGCTGTAAGGACTTCCCACGGAGCGGGACGTCGCACAGCGCTTCCAGGCGCCGTCGTCGGCCTGTTTCGAGCTGAAAACATCCTAATTTAAGGCTTAATTCATCCAGGACGTCGTGAGAGAACAGAGAAGATTCAGAAGAGGCCGGCATGAGGACTTTATGCCAACATTCCACTGTTTAAGGACATTTTTTAATGAAAGACATGCGCGCAAATTCGCTGAGTCGTCACGGAAACGACTCGGCGCCACGACAGAAAAAACACCTCCGTGTTGAAAACCATTTGTAAAATTCAGGCAGCTTTTGATGGCTTTCAACAAGTGAGTAACTGAGAAATTGTTTAACAGCTTGGGCATGTTCCAACTTGCCCGTTAAGGTTTCCAACGGAGGTGTTTTTCCTGTCGCGACCCCCCGCGGTTGGGTATGGCCCGACATGCGACTCTGCCCACACGTTCTTTCATTACAAAATGTCCGTTAAAAATGGAATGTCCGAATAAACTCCTCATGCCGACTTCTTCTGAAAGTTCTCTGTTCTCTGACGACTTACTGGGTCAACAGAGCCTGAAATGTGGAAGTTTTCAACTTGAAACGGCGAGACGCTGCCGCCGTGGGCCGTCCTTAAAGTGACACTACCAGACCAAAATCTCTCAGCCGTTAAAATTTTTACTGAAAACCAGCTGAATTTATCGAATGGTGTCCACTCAGCTGTACCTTACAGTTTTGAAAAAATTTTTTATCAAACAAAGCAGCAATCTCTGAGCCATTCCTAAACAATGAAAAAATCGATGAGAGGGTGGGCCACTCCTCACTCAAAGACTGCCCACAGGCGAATGACGTAACCGACAGGCGTGAAAAAACTCTTGCATGCCCACGAGGGTTCAAGCATGTCTGATGTAATCACACGTGATTCAAATCCATATGGTTTTTGAAAAAAATAATAAGGTCGGATACTTTTCTAACAGACCTCGTATATTTGATGAGAAGTCCATGCAGGCGGTCATGCCACATTTTATTTTATATAATGGCTGAGTGGATGCTTGTCATTTGATTGGTGCTTTGTATGTCACATGACATGGATTATGGATTATTTGTGTTGCATTGCATTTAGAGTGCAGTTTGGTTCCATATGTTTGGTACTATTGCATTCTACACACACACACACACACACACACACACACACACACACACACACACACACGCAAACGCACACGCACACACAAAATCCACTCTACTGTAAGCCATCTGGATGCATGTAGAGCTGTTCAGATGAAAAACTGAAAAGCTGATGTGATTTTTGGCTGGACTGAGGAACTACACAGTCTTTTTTAAGGAAGTTTAAGTCAGTGCACTGCATCAACGGACAAGACGTCACATATTTGGACTTTAGCAGCAGAGGAACAACAAAATGTAAGTCCCTTTTCTGTTGTTTGAAAATTAATAAAATATCAAATCACACTGATCTATTTTAGACGTTATGTAAAACCTTGTTGAATGGTATGTTCCAGCTTTCACCTCATGAAATATTTGTATCACTGAACTCATAAACATTCATTATTTGTATAACATTTACTCATATTTTTCGACGAGCTGATATTTTGCATGGATTCCTGGAGGCGACGCACATTAATACATTGGGCATCCCTTAATGTTCTCGCTGCTTTCTTCCCTCAAGGGCATTGCACAAATGAAGCCATCAGGAGGCGAGGGAGTAAGCTGACGGATAAAGATTTGTCTGCTCCCAGAGAGAACAACATTGCGGCCCATCACATACACATGTGCACCACCATGTTTTATGTGTGTTTGGCGAGAACAGTAGAACAGACACTTCATCAGAGTACAACTGTCATTCACATTTATAAAAAGCCCAGACATGAACATGAAAATAGCCAGAGGTGAGGCTTTCTGATGATTATGAGGAGGAATTCAATTATGGACGTGCATACGTGTGTGAAAGGATGGTGGCACCCTTGACAATTCAAAAGAAATGGCCATAAATTCATCGTCACACTTAAGAGACTTGTCCTCCAAGGGTGAATCTTGAGTGACAGCTTTATAGGTGATGGAATACACACTGTTAAACAATTCTACATCCATTGTACATGCATTTTATTGCAGCAGACTGATGACGACCTTGAGATAAAGTCTTCCTATAGGTATTCTGACTGTTATTTTCCACATTAGCGACAATATGTTGCTTGTTTACAATTAAAAGTTGCAGGCTGATACAACAGGTAGACATCCTTTTACTTTTGTTTTCATTGATCGGAGAAGCAGGGTGGCAGCTTCCTTGTTGCTAATAACCTGCTGATGTGTCAAATAAGGCCTGGCTGACCTTTACCGGAGGCACCCTGCCATCGCCACACAAACACTGCTCATATAGTGTTTTTCCGGTGGGTTAGCATGTGGTCACCTGTGTCGTACGGAATATTATCATCATACATCAAACTGACACATACCAAGGGGACAGTTTTACTTCCTCTGCTATGTAGGAAAAAACATTGGTGCATGATAAAATACAACATGAATACAATATTAAAACAGTTTTACAGAAATAAATAATTAATGACTGAAATAATATTAAATCCATCGCTAAAATAGTATACACCTATTAACATTGCTACATCTGCTGTGGCGACATTGCAGAGCCATTATACCCCGTCACACTAGAGGCAGAATGAGCCAGAATGCCATTGTACTGAAAATGCATTGTGTATTCCAGAATAGCCAAAGTGCATTCTAAAACCTCTGACTGCATTTTGTGGGAATACCAAAGAGTTGGACCTATTCCTGTGGCCGGCCTGAATGTTATGCTCATGCTCAAACATTTGAGGTGCAGTCGAAGTGGAGACGTATCGAACGGCATTTGAAGTGTATTCTGACTGCACTCTGACTATTCCCAGCATTCAAATCATTCTCATCATGTTTGATGTGAGAATCGAAATGTTCAGCCACTTCAAATCCTGCCAGAATGTCCCGAATGTTCCAGGAATGACTTGGAATGCACCTCGAGTGCATCTCAAGTGCTGGCGGAATCTATTTCGTTATTACATTTGAAGTACATTCAAAGTATTCAAGATGCATTTTCTTTGAATTGTTAGATGTTCCAACCATATTCAGCAGTCATTCTGGAAACATTCTGAGTACATTTGAGGTAAATTCGTACAGCAATCGAGGCACCTTCCAACCAGACTTCCTGTGGTATTCAGGCAGCAATCGAACTGCACTTTTACGGCATTTGGTCCAGCAGCATTCTGGGTATTCCTACTGTGTTCCCACTACATTTGAATTGCATTTGAAGGCTGATACACGTGGGATGTAAAAGAATCATTCGAGGCGGGTTTTGTGGCACAGTCTGATCACACTAGAGGCCGAATGAGCACGAAACGTGTGTGAATGGAAATTTGACCCACATTCAGGGAGTGTTGAAGTGCATTCGACAGCGTCAGACAGCATCGTCAGAGCAGTCTAAACAGTTGGGCACAGTCGTTTGGCCGCCTCGAATGTTTTGCACATGTTCAAAACAGTCGTGGCGCAGTCGAAGTGGAACTCGAACGGTGTGAAACTGGCATTCGTGACATTCTGATCGCGTTCGGGAGGACGTTAGATGTTTCCACCATGTTGAAGGGTGGCCAAATGTCCCAAATGTGCCTGAACGCACCACAAGTGGACCTTGAGTGCTGCTGGATTATATTCTGCCGAACCGCAATCGGACTGCAATTGTACGGCTTGTAAGTGGTTTCTTATTGTTTTTATTGCAATCTGGCAGCTGTCCAGGGACTCTTACTGTGTTCCACGTACATTTGTACTGCGTTTGGAGGCTCATGTGCACGGCACGTGCACAAATCAGTCGGGGCGAGTTGGAGCGCAGTCTGGGTGTTCAGACGGCTGTCCTACATAATTCCCTCCCAGATGTGTCACGAATTCTGTTTTTTGTTTTTTTGTTTTGGTTTGTTTTTTTGACATTCTGCCTGATTCGGCTTGGCTCGTGCTCCACTGTACAAAGTGTTATGGGGTATAAGTATTCGAACAGCATTCTTACAAAGCTGTAAGAATTTCTGTCTGTTTGAAAGTCTCACCTGAATATGGCACGAGTTTTGATTTTTTTTTTTTCTTCTCATTCCGGACAATTCTGCTTGATTTCTGCTTGATTAAGTGTGATGGGGTATTATGGAAATGCCCGTTGATTTGCCCGTTCACCAGATGCCATTCCTGCCACAGCTCCACATTACATGGAGAGTGGTCTTAAACTTGTAACCTTCTGTGCTAGGAACAAGCACACCAACCACTTGACCACCACACCACACAAAATGAAATACAACTAAGATAAACACAATAATAAAATGCATAATTAAAATAAAATAGAACTGTGGACATAAACATAATAACAACAACAACAACAATAACAACAACTAAAACAAAAAGCAACTATTAACCAAAACATAACAATTATACTTAAATGAATCAATGCACTGTATAAATAAAACAAAACTAAAGTAAACATAACAATAAAAAATTATTTTACATAATTAATTAAATGAAACGCATAACTAAAACAAACACAAAGAAAAATAATAATTTCACATTCATTCTTTATCTCATTCATTTTATATACCCACTTATCCCAGTTAAGGGAGATGGGGGGTTGGCATAACTCAAATAAAATACAAGTAGTTTCAAGCTTTTTAGTGCTACGTTGCTGCATGTCTGTGGGGCGTGTGACTGATGCACCAAAAACAATTATCAGTACTTTTTAAAGAGAGGCAATTTGACAAAAACATGCAACACTGTCAGTGTTGTCAGTGTTTTCAGTGTAGTGCAATCCCATTTCATGCTAAAATTAGATTTAGATCAGAAGACTCCACAGTCAGAGAAAGGTACATGGCAGTCCTGCTGCTGACATGAATTAGCAATTCTTCACCCCGTCTTTGCAATCTATGGTGCACAGTTTAAGGCGCATATTGCAGATGCATTTCTGGTGGTCCAACTGCACTTTTCAATTTAAAAGGCATATAATCTGAGTATAAATTAGGTTCATTCATTTAATTAGTCATGGGCATGTTTTGTGCATAACATGGAATGAAGCAATGAGATTGTCATCTGTCATTGCCATTAAAACACGTTGTGCCACCATCTGGTGCATTTCTATTTAAATGTCAAACTCAAAAGTGGGAGCTTTTTCTGATGAGGAACAACTCTGGATACAAAGTGTTAAAGTGCATAAGTAGAAGCAGCAGATATCCACCTCAGCTCCCTGAGGTGAGGCATTATTGAACAATGGAGTGCAGCATTACCAATGTAGTAGGGTGACTATGAACGGCCAAAATGATTTATGGAGATGTTAAAACACAGCATACATAAATGTGTTACCAAGCTGCTGGTCAGACTATCTTTACATCCACTCAAAATAACCAAACGTGTAATCTATATAAGCAAAGAATGCAGTAAAAAAAAAAAAAAAAGCCAGATGTAGACAAAAGCTGCACAACTTTTCTGTGTTTGGCTGCCTTACATAATCAAATTTCAAGTGGGTGAAAGTGAGCCCAACCTGGCAACACTACCAGCAAGGTAAATGTCCTTGCTCCTTGTTGTTTTTATTGCTAAAGTAAAGCCAGAACTTACTCCTCTTTCCAGTGGCAGATCTACAATGAATTACTCCCTGAATTACGTGGTGTAACACGTTTGTTATAGTTAACAAATGTGTTACAGCAACAATTAACATCAGCCTTTCATTCATGACATGGATACTAGTGCAGCATATAACAGAATATTTGCAGAGGAATCCTTCAAATGCGGTTACAAGCACAAAAGTTTGACTGTGTGTACTTTTTGGTACATATTTTAGAAAAAAAAAAAGTTTAGCCATTTGAATTTTCAATAGGTGGCCAAGCAGGGGTCAGTTGAAGAACTGCATAGGGGTAAAAAAAAATGTTCCAATCATATTGAATGTTATACCACATTATGTGTCTGATCACAAAGATTCCAAAAAGGTATAGTTTGGACTGTCTGTGACTGAATGTTCTAGAGTTATGGGATAAAAACAGCAAGCATGGCGACAAAGGTCACTTTCAGTTTGTACAGGGGTCAAAAGTTAAAGTTGCTCCAATTATGGTAAAACATAATGCAAATTATTGGTTGAGTTAGTGGGATTTTAAAAAGGAATAGTTTGCACCATGTGTCATGCTTAGTTATCATGTTACGAGGTAACATATGTCACATGTCATAGAATCCAATGGACGTCGACATTGTTTGACCTTTACTTTGGAGACCAAACATTCAACACAGTCAGAACTATTCCATTTGTTAATCCTATTCGTTCAACCAATAATTTGCACCATGTTTTACCAAAACTGGAGCAACTTTAACTTTTGACCCCTGTACAAACTGACACTGACCTTTGTCACCATTCTTGCTGTTTTTATCCCATAACTCCAGAACATTCAGTTATAGATAGTCCAAACTATACCTTTTTGGAATCTTTGTGATCAGACACATAATGTGGTATAGCTTTCAATATGACTGGAACATTTTTTTTTTGACCCCTATGCAGTTCTTCAGTTGACCCCTACTTGGCCCCCTATTGAAAATTCAAATGGCTAACCTTATTTTTCTACAATATGTACCAAAAGGTATACACAGTCAAATTTTGGTGCTTATAACCGGATTTGAACGATTCTTACAGTTATCTGCTGTACTATACTGTAATCATACAGAGAGAACACAGTCGCATACATTTATCCTTTCCTCGCTTCTTTTTTCCTAAATTCGGCACCTGATGACTTTGACCATTTTCTGTCTGTTTATTTGGAACCTGACAATCAATCAACCTGATCCCCCCCCCACCACCACCAACCACTCACAACCACAAGTCAAGATTTAACCAATTCCCCTGGGTGACCACATAATAGTTTTGTATCACCTATTTTTATTAGCCATTTCACACAATTCAGAAAAAAAGTCAAGAAACTTGAGGTGTAACTGACTTTCGCCCATTAACCAACCCCCCTGTCCCTTCAATTACAGAAACCCAGAGGTGAACTATCCCCTCCCCTTTCCTCACAGTGCATCTGTGTATTGTCCTTTTCTGTGCAGGTTCAGTGGGCGCCAATTTGCCAATTCCACACACAGCGACAAGAAAACCGTTTTGCAATGCAGATGATTTTTTTTTTTAAGTGCTCATGTCCATGGAGCAGTGATTGCTGCTGCCCCGGTGCGCCCATACAAAAACCGCTACTGTCTCTTTCATACAACTGTAGCTTTATTCATCTGTGTGACAGTGCAGCAAACTGTGCAAGCACATGCTCGGCAAACTTTTTTTTTTTTTGAGTGTTCTGACAAACCTTAAAAGAGAGAATGTTTTACAGTATTACAAACTTAAAAGGGTGAAAGATCAATTGCAATCTTTGAGGACATTAATAGAACATAATGAATATGGTTCATCTCTGCAAGTCTTCTGGATTTGTGTGTAATTGTGTGATCTGATGAGACTGTAATTGTACTGAAATTAAACTATCTCACCTCCATTGTGCTGAGATGAGGTTTTCATACAGTTGAGGGACTGAGTACAATGGATGGATACACAGACAAAAAAACTGCATAATATTAGTGTGAATGGATTTCAAACCTTGGTTCCTTTTGTTTGTGGAAATGACTTGAAAAAGGCAAATAGACCTTTGAATCGACTTCACCACATCATGGACCTTGTCCAACGGCTTTTTCTTTCTGCAGCATTGCCCCTGAACAATTTAATTATGTGAAGTTTTGAATCATTACTACTAGAGGAAAGTTGCATTTTAATTAGAGGAGGTTTCACATTAAAGATGAAATGGTGGAGTCAGCAGGGTTACATGTCACATTGTCATGTCACCACCTGCCAATGACCACAATTGCATGCACATTAAAATCTGATTATCTGATTTCTGGAGTTACCAGATTAGGTTTTTGACAAATATTCTGTTTTGTCTGAGGCCTGTAGTCTGTCACTGTCATTCTGGTATCTGTCATTCTTTTACATTTGCACATGTGTAAAAATGTCATTTGGTTTGTCAAAGTCATCTTGTTTGGTTGCAAAGACCACTCACAGAGATGCCCAGATCAGCTCGACGCCATCCAAACCAACGTTGCTAAAGGTAAATTATCCACCAATATCAAAGAGTTCCTCTGGTTTAGATATCAGCACCTGAGCCCCACACGATCATCAGTTACTCTAATTCTCAGTAGGTTATTTAAGCACCGGGCACACTGAGTGAGTGAGGTTTAAATAAAGCTGAGCTAACTACAAGCCTTTCGCTGCAGAGAGACGTACTTAGTGCTGCCAGCTACAGTACACAATTGCACCAGCTGCCAACATCTGCACCTCTGTGGCACCTTTAAAGAATACACTCTGTCACCGATTATCCCTCCATTACATATTATGGCCACCTGGTTTATTACCTCCGCCAAGGAGGTCATGTTTTCGGTCGAGTTTGTTTGTTTGTCTGTCTGTTTGTCAGCAGGATAACTCAAAAAGTTTTGAACAGATTTTGATGAAATTTTGTGGAGTGGTTGGAAATGACAAGAGGAACAAGTGATTAAATTTTAGTGGTGATCCGGATCATGATCCGGATCCAGATGCTAATGCGTTAGCATTAAGCAGTTGCAGCTGTCATCACGTTCGGGTGCATTTGTTTTCAAATTGTAATATTTCTTAAATTTATTTTTGTTTATATATTAATAATCTAATGATTATTATATACAATTTTAGAGAAAGAGACAAAAAGAAATAGATCACTGTGCCAAGGAGGGAATCTCTTTAGGGTCAGTGACCCTATGGCCTTGTTTAGAGAAGTGTTTCCTAAATGTTAAAAAATTCATATATTTGCAGTTTATTTGAATAATAAATTGAATTTTGTCTCTTATTTGTTTTTGTCTATAAGCACATGCAATATCAATATCAGTGCTCAGATGACAGTAGCTTCTGGGAAAGGTGCAAGTTGCAATAAACTGTGATGCCAAGCGCTAAGGATACTTACTATCTAGTCACAGCAGATGAAACTTTTTCTACTACTGAGCAAACATCATTGTTAGACATTTTTAGGTTCAATGATTCCACGGCGTGTAGATGTTATGGCGTCAGTGACCCCATGGCCTTAGCGGAGGTTTGCACTCTCTGAGTGCTTCTAGTTTATTTAAGTATTTATTAAAGGCCAAAATGACAATAAAACTCCATTTATTTAACCTTGTGGATGAATATTCAGTAAAGTGTTGATAACACGTTTCCACACGAAGTTTTGAAAATAAAATTTTAATGTCATACATTTGACAGAATTCTAATAAACTGACTAAATCATGTAAATCTTTTTTTCTGATTATTGCATTAATAAAGTGAATTTAAAAATGTCAAATAGTATCCTTGCCATTATTCCAAGCAATGGAATGGGGCTCGTAAGGTTAGATCTCACTTGTGTGAAGCGCATTGAGGTAGCTTTGTTGTGATTTGGTGCTATATAAAATGTAATAAATTGAAATGGCTTGATTATTCCAGGTTGTGTGTGTGTGTGTGTGTGTGTGTGTGTGTGTGTGTGTGTGTGTGTGTGTGGTGTGTGTGTGTGTGTGTGTGTGTGTGTGTGTGTGTGTGTGTGTGTGTGAGAGAGAGAGAGAGAGCACGCGATAGAGAGAGCAGGAGAGATAACATTTGGGGAGGTTCCGTATGTTTGTGTTGATTGTCCACTGAAGAGCCCAGCATCATGATCGGCGTGTGTTATGTTGTGCCAAGCGTTTGTTCTTTCTCCAATTTCAGCAGCCTGTAGTGAAATATTTCTGGAGAGATTCCAACTTGCGTGATATTGGTTAAGTGTTGTCCTGTGTTTGTCTTGTTCATATGGTCTTGTGCTGTTGCTTTATGGAACAGACTGCAATCTTAGAGTTCAGTAATCATATAGCTTCCAAAGACTATCAAATTATTACTGCTGTTTCTTATGTAAAAATCCTGAAAAATCTCAAATACTATTTAAAATATTTGCAGAGATTATTCATCCCAGTTGGTAATGTTTTATTTATACAAGTATATTTTCACTGAGCTATCATTTTCCAAATCTAATGTCCATCAAAACCTCATACATCGGCCTTGGAAGTAAAGTTTATTTTTTGGGGGGGTTATTTATTCATTGTTTGTCTATCATGTTCCTCCTTTGTGCAACAGTTTCCTTGATACCATTAGAAAGCTCACTTCATTTTTGTTTTTTTAAGGCAAATCCCAAATTATTTTCTGCTGTTTGCCATTAGTTGAATAGTTTGATTTGAATTATATCTTCTGTCTGGATGTTTTATTTGCAGTTGGTATTTAATTTGAACTGTTCTTAGGTTTACTGACCTTTGCAGCCGACGCCGTGAGCTGAATCAGTGGATACTCTGATGGTAGCACGTGGAGGAATCAGAGTGTCTGGGTGTGTGATGGTCCCAGATGAAGACTATGATCTAGACTTTCAGTGAATTCTCAGAAGTGTATCTATATGTGGTGAAAGTGTTGAACTTGTAGAAACATTCACATATCTCAACAGTGACTTTCATGTTTCTGTGTCATCTGTCTTTGAGATCAAGAGACACCTGGGAGGAGCTTATGTAGTCAGGAGGTCGGTGGACAGAGGTATTATCTTTGCAGAAGAACTGTCTAATTCTTCGGGTTGTGGTGTTTCCAGTCTTAGTGTATGTTTCCCGTATTTCTCCCAGCTGTCACTGATAGATGGTTACTTTTGAGACGTGGGGATGGACCAGTTGTCTGCCTGTGTGGTTTCCATCCAGGACCCAAGGTGGTTTTGTCATACCAGCATAGCAGCAGCAGTGATCCCAGACCTGATTAGACTTGACTTATTCTTACTGATGCAGAATTATGTTTTTTATTGTTGATTTGATGTCTTATGACATTATGCACTGATTATTGTCATTATTATTTCAAAAAGCTTACATTATGTGTGAAAATGTGACTTTCTTTAACGGAAAATTCATCTTTGAGTTCTGCCTCACGCTTTCTCTCTTTATGTCACTTCCACACTGCTACAATCGCTTTGCTCCACACTGTGTTTGCTCCTTTAATATGCAGCTCCCCCCCCCCCCCCCCCACACACACACACACATACACACACACACACACACTAACATATAGACACATTAGCGGCTCCATCACTGCTGTCTTTGCCTGGATGGCTGTATAATTGAGTTTTGGGGATGCAGCCTGGCACTTGCTCTTTGTGTGCATACTCCGCTCATTATGGAAGCCTAATTGGAATTAGTGCAACATTTTGTTTTGGCATTGTTAACAAGGCCTGTGGTCAGTGCCAGTATCTGGCTCGCTCTGCTCCCAAAGTCCAGGACAAGGAGCCATTTGTGTGTCCGTGTGTGTTCATGTGTGTTCATGTCTTTGGTGTGTGACTCTGCACTGAAAGCTAATGAAGAAGATCTTTGAAGTCACTGTGTTCTTTTGTTCCTCTTAAAGGCGGCTGGTTTTAAATTCTTGTTATACAGGAATTCATTATCAATACTATATGTGCAAATATTTGCATACATTGTACCCTTGTTTAACTTCCCTTACTTGTGTATTTTGTTGCCCTTTGTCTGTTAGATTGTTTCAAGGAAGAGCTGATTCCATTTTGGTGAGGATCTCGATAAAGGGGTTGCTCTTGCCTTTGATCTTTCAGCTTTGATACAAATTCCTTTGTTCCCAAACCAATGTTTGAGCCTTAATCACTGATCCTGGCTCCTTTTATCCTGCAATCAGGATCGCTGATTAGTTCAGCAACCAGGATCAAAGGATTCAGGATCAACATGGTGATGTTATCCTTTGATCCTGACTACAGGGTAAAAGCAAGACAAACAACCGAGATGGAAACACCTTGGGGAGGCTCAAAGATGAACTCTGGCAATCCAGTAATGTCAGGAACAAAGATGTCTGATTATGATCAAATGTCAGCAATCATGATCAAAGGTCTGCAATTAGGAACAAAGATTAGGATGACAGGTCATCAGTCAGAAATAAAGGTGATTAGGTGAGTAATCACCTTCATTTCTCTATTTGGTCTATTTAATGTAAAAGTGGTTTTAATTCAGATTTTTATTTTTTTGGTCTTTTATTCTTATTTGTGGTTGTTCTTATGTAATAGATTATTGTTGATGTTGTCTTAAAAACTTCTCTGTTCTCTGCCTTGTCCGTGTGTGTGTGTGTGTGTGTGGTGTCTTTATTTTCCCCCTGCTTCCTCTGAGACTTCAGAATTTATTATTTTGTATGAATGTGTGTGGGTGGTCGGTGGACTGTAGAAACTTAACTGCCCTTTAGGAAATAATAAAGTTTTCTGTATCAATCAGTATCAGTGGTCAGCAATCAGGATCAAAGGTTAGGATCACCACATTGAACCTGGATCCTTTGATCCTGATTGCAGGATCAAGACAGATAACCCCAATAGAACCTCCTTAGGGAGGGTCAAAGATCAGCAATCAGGATCACAGTTTAGCAGTCCTGTTCTCATGGCGGGAACAAAAATGACTAATTATTGTCAAAGGTCATCAGTCAGGATCAGTGTTAAGTGGTCAGGATTACAGGTCAGGATTAAGGTTTGGTGGTAAGGATCAAAGGTCAGTAAATAAAGATGAGTGTTCGGGAGCAAAGAGCAGGATGAAACATCAACAGTCACAAATGAAGGTGAGCAATCAGGATCAATGGTCATAAATCAGGATAACATGTTGGGATCACCACCTTCATCCTGAATACTGTGATCCTGACTACAGGATTAAAGCAAGACAAGCAACTCAAATATGACCTCCTTGTTTTGGTTCAGAGATTACCCATAAGGATCAGGATTAAAGTTTGGCGATCCAGCTTTGATGTCAGGAACAAAAATTACTTTTATGATCAAAACTCAGGAGTACAGGTCAGAAATCAAGATCAAAGACTGGTGGTCAGAATCACAAGTTAGCAATCAGGTTCAAAGGTCATTAATCAAAGATGAGTGATTGGGAACAAAGAGCAGGATGACAGGTCAACAATCAAAAAGTCAGCAAATATGCTCAAGGGTTAGCAATCAGGATCCAAGGTTGGGATGACCACCTTCATCATGAATCCTTTGCTTATGATTACAGGATCCATCCATGATGGCCAACTCAAACATAACCTGCTTGGAGAGGTTCAAATATCAGCAATCACGGTCAAGCCTCAGAATCAAAATTTAGTTCTCTTGTCATGAAAAATTACTGATTATGATAAAAAAAAAAAAACGTCCAGTTGTATCAAACTTAGTAGGTGATCAGGTTTGGAGATTAGCAATCAGGATCAAAGTTCAGTAACTAAAAATGACTGATCAGGAACATAAAACAAGATGACAGGTCATCAGGCAGAAATAAAGGTCAGCAATCGGGATCCAAGATTAACCTTCTCAAAAAAAAGAGGAAATAGAAAAATGTCAGCACACACATAAGTCCCGTCTCCACTGCAGGAACTCGACTTCCTCTAACCACTCAGGTTCGGGTACAGTTAACGGCCCGTTACGTGGCCTTCCCAGCCATTATGTCGCCACTCCGGTGAAGAACCGCCGGGCTCGCAGTGACAGCAGGTATCTAATGCTTGTGATAGCTAGTAAACAAACTTCAACCTTAATGTAAAGTGCAACACACTTTTCTCGTTCTCCAGGTGGTATTTTTGGATGTTTCCAGTCCTGCTAAATTTTACTGTCAGCACTACTTCACAGTGTGTTTAATTCTGTGGGTAGCCAGGTTCACTGATGTAGATTTTCACTTTCCTCCTTGAGGATTTAAATTCTCAGTGAACCTCCTCACCGGTTCATCAGTCACCTTTTCTCCCCATTGTGATTATTTTGCTCTTCTCTGCTTACTTTCATTTTTATAAATGCAGCTTGTGCTCTTGTTGCCTTCCCATGCTTGCTTCAACCAATCAGCATCGAGCCCCACGTACCAGCAGCACTTCATGGCCGTTGGAAGTTCATAGCTTGGAGGAGGTACTTTCCTGGACCTGAATAAAGGTTTTGAAAACTCATTTTTCAGGGCAGTCCTTGTGGCAAAGACGTGTAAAGGTGTCGGCTCCATTAAAATGGCATGAAGAAACGGGCCTATAAACAGAGGACCATTAGAACGTGTTGGAAGCATTATCTCTCTGTCTGCCCTTCTTGGCACCGCATGTGGCTTCTTTTTTTTTTCTCAAATACCTCTCACATCCAGCTTCTTAACTTATTTCTCTCTGGCCTTGACTTTGTCAAAATAACCTAGACATTGAAGTGTTTCATTTCTTCAACCTTTCCACCCACTCCAAACTGTGGCAATAAAATGAGCCACAGCTTTGTGTTCTGGAGGCAAGAACCGAGCCAGAGGTTCAAAATAATAAGGCTGCCGACCTCCGCGATCCTGCAGCATATTACCATCAGAGCACAAAGAGTGCAGTGGAGATGGATGTGATCCTTCTGTGGTATCAGCACGAGCCCCATTAAGAATACTGTCTCACGTGATGTCCAGCACTACTCTAAATATTTTTGTTACTGCCTCAGTAGTACTGCACGAGTCACACTCCAAACCCACATATAGCACCCTTAAAGGGTAAGCTGACTTTCTTACATTTGTAGTGATACTACTACACTACAGTGGGCCTCATGCCACAGTGTGTTTGCAAAATTATGTTAAATTTTGTTGCCTTTTATGAGTACGGTGGGCGTGAACAAGTGTGCCTCATCATTCATGAAACTCTTGTAAATAGAAATAGTTACGTGAATTCCATGTGGAAACCTGCAGTTTCGTGAGGAAAATAACACCACAAAAATACGAAAGGTGATGCGTCCCGCCTGTACATGTCATTGAGGTCCAGTCAGTACACCAGTGAGGGAAGTTTCTTGAAGAAGAAGAACTTTCGGAATCTGCGATGTCCCCTGTCGTGCAATGGAAAAAAATATTTCATGAGGTGAAAGATGAAATATTACATTCAACGAGGTGGAGCACTCATACAAAAACATTCATTATTTGTTTTATATAACACCTAAAATAGATTCTTGTTATTTGATATTATATTAATTTATAAACAAGAGAAAAGGGAGTTGCATCGCTGGTCCTTTGAGGTCAGGAGGTTCCAAACAGTCCAACAGGAACTTTAAATAGTAATCCACTCCAATTCAAATGATGAAACTTATCAGCTTTGGCAAAATCACAACAGAAATTTGTCAAGCTCTTCTTCCGACAGCGTTTCTACTTCAGCTGGAGACGTCCCAGCGAATACTGCAAATGCCTCCAGATGGCTTACAGCGTACCGGATTTGTTTATTGTATTTTTTTTATTTATTTATTTTTTTGCGTTAGAAGAATGAGCACCGTTCAAATCGCCGTCTGTCACCAAATAAACCCCACCATGTTTGTTTTTAAACTAAGCCCTGTCACAGTGTGCAATGGTGCAATACGTATGGAACCAAAGTTGCAAGGTAAATGGAACAAAATGGCAAATGGGACAAATGATCAATATCACATGACATAGAAACCACCAATCAAATGACAAGGCTCTATTTAGGTGTTATATAAAAGAAAATAAACATTCTTTAACAGATTCACCCGAGGGACGGACTCCGCCAGTGAAACAAGTAAAAGTTTGACCTGAAAACTGGATTTACCAACCTCTCCTCACATCAAGCTTTGCTATCTGCCACTTTAGAGGATGAGGGGTAAGTTTCTATCAAAAAGATGAATGGATTATTATGTGCCACAAGTGGTTTTGCAGTGTGAGATGCTCACATTTGTTTGTGGTACCAAATGGATCGGACCACAATCCGTGTGCCTCATGCTGGAAAGGGGGGGTCTTTGCGGGTTAATATGTCAAAGCCAGTCTGAACTCCCCTCACTCATTTTTATACAGTCCTCACTTTTCTAAGTAGTACAAGGATGGATACATGAACTTTTTCATGCCACTAATTATGTGTTGGACTTTGGAATTTATATCAATCATTAAGAGACACAAAACGTATGCTAAATGCGTCTGGAGAAGACAGTTCTACAACTCTGAGACTGTGCAAAAAGGTATCAAGTGAAGGAAACCAGCAAAACATCCAGACAACTCAGAAGTAGTTACTGCATGGGCTTCTATGAGTGTGATTTGAGAAATTTTGCATCATACAACTTTTGTCATTTGTATCACCAGTTATACAGCTTCATGGTGAAGAATTTCATTAAAAAAGATGTGAAATTTCAGTTACAGTTTGTCAAAAGGTGTATGGAAAAGGTTTTTTTAGTAATTGCGTACGGACGTCAAATGCGATGAGTTTGATACGTACCTATGTAGTCATTACAGAGGTCCTTGTGGATATATTGAACAATAATGCCGTTTAGGAAGATTTAATTTTTTTAATTGGCCTTTTAGATCTGTCTATGTTGACCTTAATAAGAAAACAGGCTTTTTGCATAATTCACTATGACATAATTATTAAAAATGCTGCCTAATCATCTCAGATGTACTGTAGTGTGATTTTGTAATTGTACCTTTTTTTTAGATATGTCTATACTGCCCTTAATGAGAGACTACTATTTGTTCATAGTTAATTATGAATTAATGACTAAAAATGCAACAGTAAAACGTCTTGACAATCACCGCATATCATAGCTGAGGATGTACTGAACAAGAATATTGTAGAGTTTGACAATCAAAAAATGTGGGTGTTTTTAGATGTGTCTGTATTGACCTTAATGCGATGCTATGTCTTTTGCAAAATTAATTATGAACTAATTATTGCAAATGCCATGAAAGCATAATGACAGATGCATGCATATAAACAATGTAAAATAATTGAAACAACAATCAAAACATTCACATTCTAACAATCTAAGTGCCCATTCCACTACTGTTTAATGTTTATGAAGTGCAATTAAATGCATCATGATGTTGTACTATGCAAATCAATGTAGACAAAATTGACTTGAAATTGGAGATAGCACGACTGTATGTGTCCAAATTGACGTGACCGCAGTAAATAAAAACTGGCAACATCTGCTATGAATTTCTGCCTCTTTATGAATTCTGCGCTGCGTCGTGGTGATTCCCACTTTGCTTGTTTCTCTGATCAGTTAGTCTGTGAGACCATCCAGCAGATAAACAATACCCCCTGGGTTTACAACATGCCAAATGCTGTTAGTGAGCAGCAGAGTAGCCTAAATGTAGTTCTGGAATTAAACTGATCATGGAACCAAACTCATTGTATACAGCTCACCCTATATGATAAGTAGTTGTGATTGTCCCTCCTGATTTTCAGTTGGGTGGAAATCAGTTTCTATTAGAAAGGACCAGATTAATCCACTCAGGCAAATCAATTGTGAGCTCTGGGATTTATGTGGTTCCATTCTTCACCTGTAACCACAGGCTGGATTGCTGTAAAACAAAGTCAGTGTCACCTCTGCCAAACCATTAGGGTGTTCATTTTTTTGTTTAGTAAGCTGCCCGTCTCCTAGTGGCTGGATGAATGGATGGATAGATGCATTGATGGATGTACAGAGATGAAATTGTGCATCGGATAGTTGGAGCTTGTTATTCCCTCACTCGCATTCAAACATGCAAAGAGGTTGTGAATTTAGTGCAAAATTGCATCTTCGTTTGTAGACAAGTGGTTAGGATTAATCAGCATCAACCTACTATGCATCCGATAAGAACACACATTAAATATAATATGAGAAGTAGATACTTGTCATTTAATTAATGTGTTCTGTGTCATGTGACATTCATCATTTGTCCTACTGTATAAGTTGCATCACTACCATGCATTTTGCTCCAATACATTTCACTCTGTTACACACCTCCATCACAAAATTCATTCCATATGAGGAAGCTAAATCCAGCAGCCGCAGTGTTTATGGGGACAACTTTAATGGGTTCAGATGAGGAATTGGATGAAGTTCTTTCACTGGAGTGAATAAAGCAGACGTGTGCTCCACACAGGCCGCTGAACTCAGCGGTGTGTGTCAGTGTAGTGTCTGGGCAGAGTGAAGTGCTGGGTCTCGCTGTCTCCAATACCTGCTCCAAGAAAAAACACCTCTCTTATATTTATCAAAAATATAAATGAACTGATGCAATCTATTTAGGTGCACTTATAAACACTCATTATTTGTATAATATATTACCAGTAATGTAATATATGTATAACCAGATGGAAAACAACATTTGTTTAGACTATTTTGCAAGCATGAAAACAAGCCAATAAATAACTTTTGCAAAATCATCACAAACACAAACAAACGAAGAGATGCATAGTTGCATGGCATCTCAGCACAAATGTTACAGAAATATGAAGGTCAGTTAAAACCACTTGAAAAGGATCAGGTACTGGATTTTAAAGTGATAGTGATCCAGTGTTGGCCCTGAGTTCTGTTCTGCTCAATAGAGATCAATGGTCATTTACTGTGAAAGGTTTTGATGAAAAGAGAGAGAAAGGCAGCCTCCTGTTTATTAAACAACGTGCAGGGTAGCACAGGTGTTATTATTAACATTACTGTTATTATCATCATCATTTTGTTCTTTCCCCTTTGTCCTCCTATCTGCCAATTCTTGTGTGAACAACACAACTTGAAGAAATGTAATCTGATTTTGACCAAACTTGTTGGATTGTTATAAAGGTTTTTTACTTTGAAGGAAAATGGGTTAAATGCACCTGTGGTCACCTTTAAACACTAATATGAAATCATATATCACCGTATATTCGCATGACCTTGAAAGGTCAAAGTTGAGGTCAAGTATCAACAATTTGGAGCCACTATAAGAAATAGTTTATTTTACTACTATGTCTCCTACCACTACAGCTTCTCCTCCTCCTCCTACTAATACTACCACTAATAATAATAATATAAAGTGCTCAACATAATAAAACATTAGGACACAACAATAAAATTCTTTTTCCATAAGAACTTAATTTTCTGAACCTGCTTCTTCATGTTAAGCGTTATGCCTCTTCACTGTGTGACAGTCAGGGTCCACCCTGGACAGGATGCCAGTCTGTTGCAGGGCTGACACATATAGACAGACAAACTCATTCACATGTACAGTTAATTTAGAATCACCAATTGGCCTAACCTGCATGTCTTTTGAATTGTGAGGAAGCCGGAGCACCCAGAAAGAACCCACACAAACATGGGGAGAACATGCAAATTCCACACAGAAAGGACCAGGTTGGAAGCAAACCAAGGACCTTCTCCTTGTGAGGCAGCAGAGCTAGTCACTAAGTCATCGTGCTGCCCCAGTTAGAAATTAAAATGTAAATAAAACGTAAAGAGTATCAGATCAGTTGTAAATCACATAAAACCATAAAACTTTAAGTTTTTTTTATATTAACATTAAAGCATTAAAAGAAAGTGTACTTTCTAATATCAGCTGCCAAACTGTTCCACAAAGTGAGAGCATGATGGGGAAAAAGGTCTGAAGCCTGCTGACTTCTTTATAATCCTGGAAACACAGAGCATAGGCGCACGAGAAGGCACATAAGGCTTAACACACTCAGCAAGATAGGTGGGTGCATAAACATTTAAAGCATTACAAATTAGCAGCAAAACCATAAAATCACCTCTTGCAGTCACAGAGAGCCAGTTAGCCATAACAGCTTCAATGTGACCAAACCTCCAGTTTCATATTTTGTGTTACTGCCTGTTTCAGATTAACTTTTTTGTATTTCTTCTCATTACTCCACTCTCCATCAAGTCTGTAACTGCAGGTAAGATTTTGTACCTAATTGTATTCTGTTATATTTTTCCTCTCCCTTTTTCCACACAAACCTGTGATCAGCAGCTGATTGGTTAATCACCCTCACTGGGTTGAAACAGGTTGAAAAGGCATTAAGTGGTTGATGAAAGTTAAGCCTGATCTGTGCTTCACATGAAAGATGAGGAGACAAGTGCTTACACGCTTTATGCATTTCTATGCTGATGTGAGACAACACTTTTTGTTTGGTTATCAGCTCAGGCTATTACCGGTTTAATCCTCTAGAGGGGTGACAGGGATTTTACCACCGTCATTCTTTTATTTCTGAAGCCACATGGTGACAGCACACCTTTGTGCTCCACCACAACTTGTCAGTTTGAAGAAGTGAACTTTTGAAAGAAACTCCTCATTACTGGAGAATCTCACCAACCGGGGCAGGCATCAAAGAACCCTCCAAACTGACTCCATAATACCTCTGCATTAACGCCAGCTCATCTCCCCGCCTTGCTTCATTCCATCCAAATTTTTATGTCAAGGGGAACTAAATCTGTAAGCTTTTTTTTCTCCTTTGTGCTTATCTGATTTTGAGCTGGTTTGACTGGTATAGAATTAATATTAAAAATGCCAGAAGAGTTTGCTTTGCACTTCTTTGTTAACCCCCAAAATGTGAATCAGCTGCAAATTGTGAATTATCTGCAAACCGTTAATTGCAAAACGTGAATACTGAAAAAATATCTCCTAAAACATGAACGCAAGTCTCACAAAACGTGAACACAGGTCTTGCAAAATGCGAATATCATTCATAATATATATATATATATATATATATATATATATATATATATATATATATATATATGTGTGTGTGTGTGTGTGTGTGTGTGTGTCAGTTTATGAAGCAATTATTGCTGGAAATCTTGATTGCAAACCTTATTTGTGGGGGGGCACTACAGACTGAGGAGGTGGTCCCAGCAGCTCTTGATGGTGTCAAGCGCCCGGTCCCATTGGGTGTTTCCCTGTCCGAGGATGGTGTCAGGTGAGGAGTTTGACTGAGACCGTCCACCTGTCAAACTCACAGAGGACAGAAACCTCCCCCTCCGGTAAACGGCTCAATAATCTTAAAACAAACGTTGTAGAAAAATAAACAACACTAGTTTCTAACCTCAGGAAGGTAGACAACAAGCTACAACCTTATTTTTATCCATAGGAGCCGTCCTCTGAGCTGGAAAAATATTATTGACCTAAATGAGCAGACGGCAGAGAAACGGAAGTTTAGGGATTGTCTACAAAGTGCAAAAATGAGACACCAGAAAAATATTCAATAAATTCAGGTCTGGTGTCACTGAATTCACTGCACACATCAGTGGAGTCCTGCTGGATATACTACAGCACTCAGTTTGGAAAAATGTCATTGTGAAAAACTTTGGAGAATTTTTTTTTATATAGCTTAAATTTTCATTTCTTTTTGTTTTTGCACTTTGTAGACATTCCCTACGCTTCCATTTCTCTGCCGTCTGCTTGTTCAGGTCAATATTAATTTTCCAGCTCAGATGACTGCTCATATAGATAAAAATAAGGTTGTAGCTCATTGTCTACCTTCCTGAGGTTAGAAACTAGTGTTTTGTTTTCTACAATGTTTCTCTTAGGATTATTGAGGGGAGGTTTCTGTCCTCTGTTAGTTTGACAGGCAGACCATCCCAGTTAAACTCCTCACCTGACACTGTCCCCGGAGTGTAGCACGACACACCCAGGGGGGCCGGGCGCTTGGCATCATCGACAGCTGCTCGGATCACCTCCTCAGGTGATCAAAAAAAAAAAAATTACAATGATAGGGTTTGTGATCAAGATTTCCTTCAGTAATTGAGTCATAAACTGAAATCCATAGGCTACTTAAACTATATACATATATATATAAATATATATCATGAATGATATTCAGGTTTTGCGAGACTCGTGTTCACGTTTTGGGAGATATTTTTTCAGTATTTACATTTTGCAATTAACGGTTTGCGGATAATTCACGATTGGCAGCTGATTCACATTTTGGGGTTTAACACCTTTCATTGGAATAAATTCTCATTAACCTGGCAGATTCTTTTGTTTTTTTGTTGTTGTTTCTTTTGTTGTTGTTTTGCTTCTTTGTTTTTTGTTGCTGTTGTTTGGTTTTTTTAATTTTGCTTAATGTGCATGCAACATGAGCTCAGGCCCATAGATTTTTTTCAGAATGCCTTTGTCCACAGGGCAATCTTTCATTCCACAAGTACTGCTTCTTGGTGTTGTTGTGGAAGAGGGAATGGTCTTGATACCACTGAGCCCTCTCCTGCTGTTTAGCCTGCTCAAGATTGAAAATGGCTTCATGATCTGTTTGTTCTTTTTTTTGGGGGGGGGGGGATTTTCCATTTTAGACCAAATTGTTTTCCAGTCCAACTGCATGTGAATGTCCAAATTCTAATATAAACCCAACAAATTTAAATAAAACAATGAAGGAAATATTTACACACACAAACTGCGCAAATCACATTGACTAAATGCTGTTTAGTAAAAGTAGCTTTTAAATGTACACCAGAAGTAGAAAATTACTTGACATTTGTTGTGCAATTTTGCTTACGCCCTGCCCACAGTGCAGATGTTCATGCAGTTTCTTGCACTTCATAGCTGTATCTGGTGAAATATGTAAGAATTGCACAGTTCAAAACCAAGAGAAGTGTGTGGGCAGTAGGTATTAGTGTGCATAAAACTGACTGCATTATCTCTTTAGTCTTCATGGCAGATTTGATAGAAGCTCAGATACCAATATGTAGACAATTGGTCCCATAAGACTGGTCCACTGGTTGGATAAAGCAAAGAAAGCATCATGCACTACTCAAAAATTTATTTAATTTAATTTTTATTTTATCTCGAACAGACACAATGTGAAACAGACAAGAAAAAGAAAATCTCCAAAAACAACACATACATGTAGTATCGATTTAACATAAAAAAAGCAAAAGGAATATGCTTGAGAAGGAGCAGGAAGAAGATATGCTTATCGAGTCCTACCCCTTCATCTGTTTTAACTGTTCCAAAGACACCCCACAGCCCACCATCAATATTACATAATTAACTTCTTGATTATAATTAACTCATTAAATGTTTATAATATTTACAGTTTTCCATAATAAAATATATACTATCAGAAATGATTACAAACACAAAATATGAGCTATAATATAACAAATAAAGCAACTTTCCAAACACACACACACACACACACACACACACACACACACACACACACACACACACACACACACACACACACACACACACACACACACACACACACACACACACACACACACACACACATCTACACATATACTCTACACATATACATACACACTTACAGCATATACATATATACACATCCACCATTTTATACAATACCTTAATCACATATACTGTATACACATATTATATTGTACTGTATAATTAGTTGTGAGTCTTAGTCAGCATATCAGTGACATTTAAGCCCCCTCTTCCCTGTAACTATTTGTTTTTATTGTCCTATATTGTTTTATATTTTGTGTTTTTAAACTTGATGACATTTTGACATCATTTTAGTTCCCCATTCAGACCATTCCAAAGTTTAACTCCACTGCTTAATATTGTAAAGCTTTTCGTTGTGGTTCGAATACTTCAGGTCTTCGGGTCCCTCAAACTATAGCCCTCGTCTCTGTTGTGAAACATTGTCAGTAAATTCCTAGGTAAAAATTATTACTATCTTTAGGACCCTTTACACATAGCATAAATGAGGCCAAATGGTGCACAAAGGAGGAAGCGCATGCCATTTGTGAAAAATCGTAAAAATGCATGAAATGCTGATATGTATTTACAGACATGATCACATGGGGACTGACCAGCCATGTCTGAGCGCACACAGCACAGCAAGGCACCTCTCAGCTGATCACCGCCCAGCCATACACTGACAGCTGGAAATGATGGCTCAGTGCACACGATATGTTACATTACAAACACAGAGACCACAGCCAGGACAGGTATATAAATAATTACTACAATAACTACATACACAATTACATAACAAATAACTAAAATGAATAATCACAGAACAAAGAAAAGGATAGGACACTCAGCTGGCGATATGAATGTCACGTCACCCACGTGTGAGCTTGACATTCATATCGCCAGCTGAGTGTACACATGATCTGATGGTCCATTTCACCTGGCACAGGCTGTCGGGGTGCAGGACAGCAGGCACACACGCACCTCATGGTGGACAGTTGTAAGGTCATGTCCTTCAAAACACAGTACGTGTTCTCCAGCTGTGACATCCAGGTCCACAGATCTCAGCAGCATTGGCTCGTGCGAACATGCCCATTTGTTCGATCAGCCAATAGTGTCATTCTCCTTTTCTTTGCTCTGTGATGATTTATTTTAGTTATTTATTATGTAATTGCCTCCCCCAAGGAGGTTATGTTTTCGGTCAGGTTTGTTTGTTTGTCTGTCTGTCTGTCTGTTTGTCAGCAGGATAACTCAAAAAATTTTGAACAGATTTTGATGAAATTTTGTGGAGTGGTTGGAAATGACAAGAGGAACAAGTGATTAAATTTCAGTGGTGATCCAGATCCAGGAATTTTTTTAAAGGATTCTTCACCATTGCAGGATAGGGGAAATTTTGACATTCTAGTTTCTAACTCCACAAAAACAAGGCAGAAAGGCTTGAAAAAAATTAGGGTGTAACATAGTCAAATGTTCTATCAAACAACAAAGTTTTTTGATGATCGGAGCCGGATTCCGGATCTGGTGATCCAGAATATGCAAAAATATAGGGAAAATAGAAAATGTGTCAGTGTGAGGTGACAAATGAAGCTAGGATGCACAACTAACACCAAATTGTAGCTGAATCTGTACTGATTCAGTAAGGTGTCATCAGATTTGATGTAGCTTCAAATGTTATGGAGCTAGATCCAGAAGAAAACCGCCATTACCGAAAAATCGTTTTTATACAATAACCTTTGAACTAATAAAGACATAAAAGTGATTCCAAGTTCTAGTGGTATGTTTTCATGGTCAAGGATGTCAAATATAAAGGAAAGAAAAGTGTATGTATCATAGTTTTGGTTGTAACACTGAATTGTTGAATAGATCACTGTGCCAAGGAGGGAATCTCTTTAGGGTCAGTGACCCTATGGCCTTGCGTAGCACATGCAACACTTACAAAATAGTTCTATTTCAGAATTTACTGTTATTTATTTAGAGAAGTGAGAAGAAAAATTTTCATATATTTGCAGTTTAGTTAAATAATAAATTGAATTTTGTCTCATTTGTTTTTGTCTATAAGCACATGCAATATCAATATCAGTGCTCAGATGACAGTAGCTTCTGGGAAAGGTGCAAATTGCAATAAACTGTGACGCGAAGCGCTAAGGATACATGCTATCCAGTCACAGCAGATGAAACTTTTTTTACTAGCAACCATCATTGTTAGACTTTTTTAGGTTCAATGATTCCACGGCGTGTAGATGTTATGGCGTCAGTGACCCCATGGCCTTGGTGGAGGTTTGCACTCTCTGAGTGCTTCTAGTTGTGTATGTAGTTATTGTAGTAATTATTTATATACCCTGTTGGACATAAGGCATAATAAGAGCGCACTGCTTCATTCATGTCATTTCATGACTGTATATGACCATGGGTCATATACAGAGGAACAGAAGGATCATACTTGTGTTGTCCACTCAATAAGAGGGATTACATATTGGAAATTGTGGTGTTGTTTATGGCGTGTGGTTTTTATTTTTTCTCTACAGCAGCGAGCGTCATCAAAACTGTCGCATCGGGATCGTTCACGCCTTGCCCGACCATGTGTCCCTCCCGATGTTGGCTCAGTGTTTTTGGGGATCACTCATTCGGGCTGTTTCAGGCTGTTTCACCATGATTCGCCCTGATTCCTACCTATTCGTACTATGTGTGAAGGGGCCCTTATACATAAATAGTGCTATTTGCAATTCAGTAATGTCATAGTGTTTTAGTATTTTAGATGTTAAAAATAATGCATTAGTATGATCCTGAAACCTGACATTGTGAACAATTCGAATGGCTCTTTTTTGCGGTATAAAGAGTGAATGTAGAGAAGTATTACCTCAGACATCGGAGCAGTAGGTTAAATAATGTGAAATCAGTGAACAGTACAGAGTATGAAGTGATTTGTTATCCAAGAAATGATTTGCTTTTCCATAACTGCAACACTTCTAAATAGCATGGATGTACATAATGTGCTGTATGCAGCGACTTTTATCGTCTACCATCACTCCAAGGAATTTTGTTTCATATGCTCTTTCTATGTTTACATCCTGTATCTTTTAACTGTGTCTGATTATTCATTGTACTGCAAAAAAAAAAAAAATCATAAATTTTGTTCAGCGTTAGTGATAACTTATTCATGTCAAACCATAATTTAATTTTGCCAAGTTCTGAAATGGGTGTATCTAAAAGTTGCTGTAAGTTCTGACCAGAACTCAAAATATCTGTGTTATATGTAAATAAAATCAATTTCAGTATTTGCAACACTACCACTTTACGTAGGTCTCTGATGTAGATGATCAAAGGTTTCAGGCCTAACACTGACCGCTGGGCGACGCCACAGACAATGTCCAAACATCTTGATTGATATGACCCCATCTTCACAAATTGTCTCCTGTTCCTAAGGTAACTTCCAACTCATTTGAGAGCTATCCCCCTTATCCCACAAAGTTCCAAATTATGAAGAAAGATATCATGATTTTTTTTGTGTGTGTCAGAAGCCTTTTTTAAATAAATAAATACCCCAACAGCACATTTATTTTTGTCTATGGAATTTGTGATTTCTTCAATGAATTCTGTTAAGGCTTGCAATGTTGACCGGCTTCTTTTCAGTTCAAATTGGCTGTCAGAAAGTAAATTGTGCTTATCAGTGAAGTTCTCAAGACTGTTATTGAAAAGTTTTTCTAAAATGTTAGAGAATTGCGTGAGTAGACAGGCAGGTCTATAATTTGTGAAGTGGTGCACATCTCCAGTTTTGTGCAGCAGAATAACTTTGACTGTTTCCATGCTATTAGGAAAATGGCCAGTTTGAAATTAAAGCTTAAAAAGGTGTGTTAGTGGTTGAGAAATACTAACAATTACCTTTAAAAAAAAAAAAAAAAAATCATATCTATATTGTTATAATCAGTGGATGTTTTTATTTTTTTGATTTATTAACAATATCCAAAATTTTCTTTTCTATTACTGGTCTGAGAAACATAGTGTTTAGATTTCCTTCTATCAGATCATTATTGGGTGTCCCCAAGTTAGGAAGTCATTATCTGGATCAATGTCATTTTCAGTGTTCTGTGGCTTATGTTTTGAATAGTGAAAAGTGTTTAGCTCAAGGTGATCAAGATCAACAATCCTTTTCTGTAACTTCTTAGCTTCAGAATGTGTGTTAGCTGAGTCTATATCCATATGAAAGACTGTGAGTCAGCACACCTGTTGACGGTTCCACGTCTCATGGCTGTCTTGGTGTGCTGGAGCGTGGGTGGATGACCAGCTTGTTACAACGTAGATGCACAATGTCCCTCTCACTCTCACAGGCATCATTTCTTTCCTGTTTTGTGTGACAGCATCTGTGTTGTCCTCATTGATGAATATTTTTGTTGCTCTTAGAGCCTTGGTGTGTTGCAGTATGCATTCTCTATCCTTGTATCGTAGCAGTTTGACCACTATGGGCCTCGACTCGGTCTGTCACCTCCAGGATTCCCTGTGCGATGCGCTCTCTCTCTCTCTCTCTCTCTCTCTCGCTACCACAATCTCCCGCTGCAGCTGCAGTTTTTCCACCAGAACCTTCTTGATTTTCACTTCCAACATGACCCAAGTTTCTCCCGGTGACCCATTGATCTTCGATTCTGTCAAATACCAGGTTATTACATCTGGAAAGCCTTCCAAATATTCCATTTTGTCTAAACTGCAGGCTCGTTTTGATTTCTTGTAAAATAAAGAAATACGAGGTCTGTCCATAAAGTATCGTACCTTTTTATTTTTTTTTTAAACTATATGGATTTGATTCATATGTTTTTACGTCAGACAAGCTTGAACCCTTGTGTGCATGCGTGAGTTTTTCCACGCCTGTCGGTGACGTCATTCGCCTGTGAGCACGCCTTGTGGAAGGAGTGGTCCCGCCCAGTCGTCGGATTTTCATTGTCTGGAAATGGTGGAATGATTTGGGGTTTTTTTCCATCAGAATTTTTTCAGAAGCTGTTAGAGACTGGCACATGGAAACTATTCGAAAAATTTATCTGGCTTTCGGTGAAAATCTGGTAGTACAGCTTTAAGGACCCCATTTAAGGACGCTCAGCGCACCGCGCTCCGAGCTACGACGACACGGCACAAGCCACCGGACCATTTCTGAGCTGATGGCTCTGTGGATACGAGACCGTCGTGTGTTCTTTCTCTGATTATCACAAGAGCTGGACATCAGCCATTTTCCGGCAGATTTCACTTTTAACAAGAGATTTTGTCATGGAAAGCCGCGCAGAGGCTTCGCGCGTCACGACTGATTCGCTTTGGAAGCGAGACAAAGGAACACCTCCGTTTCGGCGTGTCAGAGGACAAGTTTGGACATGTCCAGCTCTCTACAATTTCATTGATACTTACTGGACTGGTAAGCATTGAAAGCCGAGATAGACACACACACACACACACACACTCAAAAAAAACCCAAACAAAATAATGTGCAAAATCTCACCATGTACCCGCTGTGATCCACTACTATGTTTAGGTACTCTGGAGTATAGTTTAAAGATTGATATTCCATGACTTCTGAAACATTTGTCACTAAACGACTACTAAATATCACGGTTGCTTATTGAAAACTGTAAAGAAATAACCTCTACATTTTGCAAATAAATGACAAATTTCCAAAAATTCATTAGCATTTCAAGCATGTCAGCTCAAGATTTTATCTTTGCCTTTAGAGCATCTTATGGAAGCTTCCAAATGTCTGACAGTGTTGTCACTGAAACATTGGACTCCAAAACACACTCTAATAATGTTGTATTTGAAAAGATTTATTTTTGTGTCTATTCCGCCATCGGTACTGGAAATACAGCTCATTTTGAGCTGAAAGTTGAAGCTCCTTAATTATACTTATCTTTTCTGCTCTGATTACTGCACACAGCCAAAATTCCCAACATCTGCGTTGCTTCGGAAAACTTTAAGGGACCGATTTTTACAAATCTGTTCACAGCTAAGTGAATGCAGGCTGAGACGGGAACTATGCCACACGCTCAAGGATTTATGGGTCCCTGCAATCGCAAATCCATTTTTTTTAAATTCACGCTAGCATAAGTAAGTTTCCTATAAGGGCAAGGGACATAAGTTAATTTCTCAAATGAATTAACAGTGGAGACCTCGCAGCACATTGATTTGTCATCATCTAGTGGGTGATGTGAGCATTTCAGGGCTTCAGGTACATTTCCTACTTGATAGCCAAAATTCAGTAAGAAAGGCAGTTATAAATATCAGAAATGCATGATTTTTTGGCATGTGAAATAATGAAAAATGAATTAATACATCATGTGTGGAATCATGCAGTGCAATTGTGCTGCAGTAAGTAGCTCTTTCTATGGAGTTCAGTGATGCTTATCAACACCTGCCCTCAAATAACGTATATCCTGTTACAACAACCAAAATTCACATTGACATTGACACTTTTAATTTGCACCCAAAGACAAACTGGTGGCCTCTCCTCTGCTGCAGCAGAATGAGAACGTGTGTTCTCTGCGGACACATACATCACCCACCTGCGACTCTTATTGGTTACATCCGTCCATGGAACTACTTGATGATGTGCTTTGCTCCGTGCGCTAAGCACAGACGGAATTGTGTACTGGCAGCCGGTAACATCGAGTTCACTCCACTCAGTCAAATGCAACACGAGCAGCTAACCTCACCTTTGCTCATATGAACAAATCCTCATTTGTGACTTCTCCAGCCTCAAACTGGTCTCTGTACAGGAGTGGAAAAAGTCCACATGCATGTAACATTTCATTTTGCCATTATTCTCTCCATTTTTTAGGACTGCTCCTGTTTACTTGCATCTCCAACCTGCTGATGTGTTTTGGTATCAGCAGGGTTCATAATCAGGATGCATGACTGTTTGTGCAGACGGACCTCCTGCAGCTCTGCTGCAGCAATGCATACACTTTTCCTAATTCATTCTGTTACTTCCATCTGTCGCTTGTCACCTTTTGCGTTCTTTTTGAAGCTTTTTCTTTTTTTTTTTTTGTCCCATTCTAAGTTGGTGTCTCTGATTCAGTTCTTTCTGGCTCAGCGTATTATTTTGTTTCACTTTCTCACTTGGACGTGCGTCATCTTCATGTGAAGGGTAACGATGTATCGACAGCTGTTGCTATGTACATGGACATGAATATTGTTGCAATACTGATCTTGAAATGTTGGCAAGAAGAGAGGTCATTTCCAATGAGAATTCTAGCTAGTCAAAACAACCGTAAGGGTTAGGTCAAAGCAAAACTCACCGAGGGACAGTTAACCAAATATTTGTGAGATCCATTCATCCGCTTCCTAAACCCATTCTAGGTAAGGGTCATGGGGTGTTGGAGCTGATCCCACTGGTAAGTGGTCAAGATGTGGGATACAACCTGGACCCAGTCACACTACCACTCACACCTATAGTGCAGCAGCAAAGATAATATTTAGGGCAAAATCCTGCCAATGGTGATACAAGCATCAAATACGGCACAAATACTCCTTAGACATTACTCTTTTGAAAAAACCGACTCGCCACTCGAATTTTCAATAGGCTGCCAGGTAGGGGTCAATTGAAGAATTGCACAGGGGTCAAATTAAAAATGCTGCAATCAAATTGAAAACTACACTACATTATGTCATAACAATTCCAAAAAGGTATAGTTTGGGCTATCTATGACTGAATGGTCAGGTGTTATGGGGTAAAAACAGCAAAAATTGTGACAAAGGTCAGTTTCAGTTTGTACAGGGGTCAAAAGATAAAATTGATCCAATTATGGTAAAAAAAAAATACAAATTATTAGTTGAGTTAACAGGGTTTTAAAAAGGAAAAATTGTTATATTTTGAATTAATTTATATCAAGTTATAGAGCTTTGCTTTCAGTTTGAGTTAACGAAGATAATTTTAGAAAAAAATGTATTTGAAATGGAATAAACAGATTAAAACGTGTGGAATACCAAGTGTTCCAATACTTTTGAGGGCAATTGAGAAACACTGAGGAGCAGCATCTTACACATCATACATAGTGCAGCAGATAAGAGAATATTTAGAGTGTAATCGTGCAAATGGTGATACAAGCATCAAATTTGGCACAAATAATCCTTAGACTTTATTAACTCTTTTGAAAAAAATAATTGGCCACTTGAATTTTCAACAGGCAGCCAGGTAGGGGTCAATTGAAGAATTACACAGGGGTCAAAATTAAAAGATGCTCCAATCATATAGAAAACTACACCACATTATTTGCCTGCTCATAAAGATTCCAAAAAAGTATAGTTTGGACAATCTGTAACTGATTGTCATGGACTTACGAGGTAAAAGCAGCAAGAATGGTGACAAAGGCCAGTTTCAGTTACAGGGGTCAAAAGTTAAAGTTGCTCCAATTTTGGTAAAAAAAATGATGCAAATTACTGGGTGAGTTAATTTGGTTTTAAAAAGTAACAGTTTACGGAAACACAGAAATACAAGGGGGGGGGGAGCGTGCGTCCTTGTGTGTAGAGTCTGTGGGGAGGGCAGATGAGAATGGGAGCCGTGTGCGTCACCAGGGCCATTGAAATCTTCTGGAGGTAAGACAATCGGGGCAATTTAACCTTTGGTAGCTGATAAGGCTGCAGTGTTTAGGTTAGGCAGAGAAGCACAGAGCCAAATGCGGCTTCTCTTAACTGTCCAGATCCAGTTGTGTAAATGAATATTCACTGGTCTCCAACATCAATGCTTTTGCAGGGCAGACAGCTGCTCCAAGATGAATTCCAACTTGCGTTTCAGTTCAAGAGTCAATGCAGTCTGAGACTGTACAGGCTTGCCAACCTTGATAATCATGACAGACAGACGTGGGGTTGTGGTTTTGGTGGCAGCCGTCTTGCCAATTTTCCAGTAGATTAGGGCAGTGCATAATCCTAACAGCAGAAGCCCAACTACCATAAGGACAAATAAGAATAAATCCTCGATGTCTTCCACGGAGAGTGGTGCCAAGCACGCTATGCCCCACTCCTTCCAGGTGTTGAGAACATAGGTCACGGGATAGGTTCCTTCTGGGCATGCAGGGTCCCCCAGTCCTGATTTCCTTGTTGAAAAGATGCTGTCAATAGTGTTGCGAGACCAGTTGATTAATTCCATGGTTATTCTGAATGCAATTAGAAGAATTCACAGTCTGGTGAAGTCGGGACTTTGAAGGTTAGAGACAGAGATAGAAACAACAGGAAGAGAGGAGAGAGGAGGAGATGCGACTGCCCTTGCTGGAGTCCCTAGCTGAAATTTTTTACCCCATAACTCCTGAACATTCAGTCATAGATAGTCCAAACTATACCCTTTTGGAATCGTTATGATCAGACACATAATGTAGTGTAGTTTTCAATTTGATTGGCGCATTTTAATTTTGAACCCTGTGTCATTCTTCAATTGACCCCTACCCCTACTATTGAAAATTCAAGTGGCTGGTCTGTTTATTCAAAAGAGTAATGTCTAAGGAGTATATGTGCCAACTTTGGTGCTTGTATCACCATTTGCAGGATTGTTTCAGTTATCTGCTGCACTATACAGTCAATTTAACATCACCAGTCCTCTCGCTGCTTCAGGAGCAAGCAGGGCAGTAAAGCAATATTTTATATTTTTTAATATATATGTTGAATTTCCTCAAAATCAGTTTTGTTCAGTTATCAGTTTAACAGCCAAGAACTTGTCACAAAGCACAATCTAGTGTTGCTGATTTGTTATCATTAGTGATCGCTCATTCTAGAAATAAGAAAACCAAAGTTTTGATCATCACACAGAAGCTGAGATCAAATCATACGAAAACTTCGTCAATGAAATCCAATGCAGAGGTGTAACTTTAATTTCATTCCCTTTATTCCCTCTTTCACTTCCTTCATCTTGTTTTCTTTCACCCACTAACCATCTGTTGTGTTTTAATTAAGCCTCATTTTCATGATCCATCATCTTTATTTTTAATCTGTCAGCTCAAACCTGCTGCTCGCTTTTCTCGGCTCCGCCCTCTAATTACATTCCTAATGTGACACGACAACTCTTCCTCTCATCTGTGCGCTCTCGCGCTTTCGTTACATAGCTCCCAGGATCGATTTAACAAAACAGCGTGGCTCTGTGATGTTGCCTCACAGGGATGGGCGATTTGACAGATCCAGTTGTGACAGAGTGAGGCAGCACACACAAAGGGACAGCAAGGAAGGTGGATAGTCAGTGACAGCTAACAAATACACCCAGAGGACTCAAGAGCGCCAGAAAGCCAAATTCTACATGCATTAATCTTCTGATCTGTTCACTGATAGTGAATGAACTCAAGCAGACACAGATGTGAGCCTGATAAAGGTAGTAGCTGCCATTAAATGGAGACCAGATGTGCACACAGGATTTTTGACAGCACCATTTGGGCTTTTTCTGTGTGTGTGTCATGTCACTGGTGTACAAGAGAAAAGGTGACTATGAGACCACCATGCGAAAGCCTGCAGTGATCACTGCTTGGAGCAGGTTGGAGACAAGTGAGTTAAAAATATGTGGTATTAACGGGGCAACGGATGACAGGATTTTGAGTCACACTGAATGGAGTTGTCAGATGTTTTCTACTTTGCAACATAGAACAGGTGCAGCAATCACACAGGACAAAAGGCAAATGTGACATATGGCAGGAAAGAAACAGTTTACTGCTTTCAAAACTTTACCAGAAAAACGCTAAAGCATGCACATATACAGGGCCCCATCTTAACACTCTGGGGAGCACAATCAGAAATGCAGAGAGGCGTAACATTCAACACAAACCCAGGCACCTAATTATTCATGGGCGTGTTGAGGCCGAAATTCATATCCACCAGTCATTGTGGAATCTCTCAGTATGTAAGACTGAGCGCGTTTATTAGCAAAATTGGAATTTAACATTCATAACCACCTCTTCATTAGATAACTATTTATCTTTGACCTCAAATCATGACATTCAACAGAACTGTAATCTGTGTTTCTTGCAGTGGCCATCTTGGTTTTTATGATTCCAAGTTGCCCCCCCCTCCCCCAAGCTGCTGACCAAAAGTGTGATTAAACTATGGGAAACAGTTTACCTAAACAAATCTGATTGGTGAACATTGCTGCATACAGACTTAGACAAGTTCCAGTATATAAAATAAAAATTGTTCTTAAAATTGTAACGCAGTTGAATTAGTTGAACCACAAAATGCAGACAACAGATGCAGATTTTAGTAAAACTGATAAAGTGACTTATTTTACAAGGAACACAAATGTCAGAGTGGTGAACAGAATAGTCCTTGGAAGCCAGCAGGTCTGAAGGCTCGGTGTTGGCAAACTGGTGGCGAAGCTGGGCATGGCCTTCTAGAAATAAACACAGGAAACAAACAAAGTTTAATCCAGTCTCAAAAAATTTCCCCACAAACAGAATGATCTTAGTGCTACGAATTACAGCCACGTGTTCCACAGGAGGTAAGTCAATGAACTGGCAAGGAGTGGAAGAATGAGCAGGTCTTTAAACTGTGCATGAGTGTAGGACAGATTGCAGGTGCAAGATGTCAGAAGTCAGCCACGCCCAGCTTAGACTCACAAAGCAAACAGACATACAGGGAAAAGGGAAACACAGCAGTGGATACTAACAGGAAAGGTAAAATCCTAACACTACCCCCCCCCCCCCCCCAACGGACTACAGTTAGTATTTAGCTTCCCAGAATGCCATACAATGCATGAAAAATGCTATAGATTTTTTAAATTTTCCGAGTGTAGGGGATTCACCTTAATCTAGATCCACAGTATGTGCTCTACTGAGTGCTATAAATAAAATATGATCCGACCAATGTTTTACTGGTAATATTTTATGTATTTGATAAAGAAATTGATTAAATAAACATTTTCTGTTAATAGTACTGAAACTGAGATTGAAAATTTGAGGCTGTGCTTCATATTTGCTACAGTACGCTGGGAAAGTTTTGTCTTATTTAAACTGAGCACATAGATGCCAACAAATGGTTTGCCAGTGATGAGAGGTGAATAATACACTTCTTTCATTTATCTTCAGTTAATTTACCAAATCTTTCTTGTGCATAATGCAGATAATAATCAGTACTAAAATCAGGCCTATAAGAGCCAATTTATAAGTTAATTATGATGCCTGGTAATTGGGTCAGAAACCACATAATGACTGAAACAGAGCTAATTTCACTTATTGTGTTTGTGGAGCAGCGCACCCACTGCTCAAAAAGACGGGTTTGGATTGAGATATTGTAAGATACTTGAGATATTGTAATTTTAGCGGATATCGCTTACAAACTCCGACTAATCAATCATTCTCCGTTCATTGTTACCGCTGATCAAGTCAACGTCTTTCCTTGAGTGTCATCAGCTGCTCCGCCGTGATACCGCAAGTGTTAATTCACTGTTTTATCCCATTTTAAGTTGAGAGGAGGATGATTTCAAAGCTGAGATATATCATTATTCTGTTCAGATCGCTGGTGCAGTTTTATTACACAGCTGATGTGCTTTTAAAAAATGTCCCAGGAAGTCGATTCAGAGTTCAGTGTGAAGGTTTGCAGCACAGATATTACAGTGTACCTTTGGGGTTCACATCATAGAAACACAGACATTTACATTCTCTTATTAAATTTAGAAGTTAAAGGTACGATCCGTGACAAGGCGCCTTGATCGTGGAACAAGAGTGTGGAATTTTCCAATTAGCAACCCAAAGCCTATATAAAGACAGCGCTGGAGGCATGTAAATTTAATAAAGTGAAACCAGAAGTTGGCAAAGGCAAATAATCAGGAGGGAAGGAGTTTCTTTGTGGGCTCTTACTCAGCTGATTGTTACACCGTGATCACATCGGATCTCTGTTCTGGGAACCGGCGAGCACCTACACAGACGAAAATAAAGCTGTGTTCCCTGGTTTTTGAAGTATCATAAAGTGTGTGTTTCTGTGTGTGGGAGATGCTTATAGAAATCTATTTTGATCCTATCTACACCAAATTGGTTGTGGTGATGGTTTGGTTCACTGGGCTCCATATGGACATATTACTAAAAAAAAAAAAAAAAGTGTGTGTGTGTATGTATATAAATATATATATATATATTGAAGCCCAACATGCCCCCATCTCAGTTACCACTAACGCTAACAGGCTAACCTTGGTTCTGGTATTTAACTATAGCATATCTTGGTGGACTGGGCAATGGTTTTCATGACAGATGGCTTGGAAGCGGGTGTTAAAAAATAACCGTGGCGTGTTACGGTTACTGTGGAGTAAAACTCATGCCAGCTAAGCTATAATACCTGCTAACCCAGTGCTAACCATGTTGGAGTAACAAATTAAATATCACAAAAATTCCAATTGATGGAAATACTGGTGCACAGACTTCTTAGATGATCTTTTAGGACAATTAAGAGCACAACAAGCCACGTTATTACAGGTATTTGCAATTAAATGCTCAGAAAGGACAGACGCATTAGGTCAACAGAAACTGTGACCGGAGCACTCTGGAGTCGACTGAAGGCACGCATTACCTGTCACTTAAAGCAACCATGCCCCTAATTATGAAGCTTTGTTTTTGATGGGCAGGTGGTATATATGTGGTCCTTCTCAAGCTCCTCAAGCTTGGGTCCCCTACCATATATATATATATATATATATATATATATATATATATATATATATATATATATATATATATATATATATATATATATATATATATATATATATATTTCCACTAACCACTAATTATCAATGATAATGTTTTCATTATCGGATTAGGTTTTCAGATAAATTTGAAAACCATTATCGGACCAACTATCTTCCGATAAGTTTTGGTCCGATAATTTTTAGACCACTAACATTTTTGCAGATGTAGCTTTTTGTAGTAGATGCACAGTTCTATCCTCTACAAGTAGAGAAGAGCTGGTTCTAGAAGAATTTCCTCTATCCTCTGCAGGCAAAGGAGAACTGGTCATAGAAAAGAAACTCATTTCTTTTGACCCCATACTAATAAGCTGGCAATAGCACCCAAGTCATCCAGAGGCATAGAGTTTTAACTTAGAATTTTAACAAAACTTATTTCGGACAAGTTATTTAAATTAACGTCACCCTTGAAGTTTTATAATGTGAAAATATCAGATATATGTTTTAATTTTAAAGTAAATTAAAGTAAATTGTAGTTTAAAAGACAGGAGAAATGCATTTGAGACGCTCTGATCATACTCCACACGGATAACAGCATTAAACCCTTTGTATATTGTGCCTAAACTATTGTGTTTGTTTTATGTAAAAATGCCAGAAGAAGCCCAGGTTGCTTTTCCAAAAGCCAAAATTGTGATTCAGGCTGTGTAATATAACCGGCGTCAAAATGCATAGAACACTGCCATCTACTGGCGCACCGGTTATATCAGTGTTGTCGACCGTAGGTTTTTAAAATTATCTTTAAGGTGCGTTTACACATAAGCAGGACACGTTACGAATGTCATTTTTCTGTCATTCGTGACACATTCCTGACATTCTTAATGTGACTTAACGCATCTGAATAGGTTTCTTAATAGTGCGTGTTGGTGCGTGATATTCTTGATATTCGTGGAGCATGTTTTTGCCTGTCAAAAAATCTTCCACGATTGTCACACACCACCCTCGTTTCGTCTCACGTCGTGGAGGTCGCAACTAAGCGTATTGATCCGTCTTGAGTATTGATCCTTAATAGAACGTGACAACGTTCGTAGTGGTTCCTGTGATGGTTCTTGGAGCCCACACTGTCACGCGTTATTACGAAGTGACACAGAAACTGTCAAGTTTTGACACGACTTGTAACGTGGCATCACATTTCACTGTGCGCCACGACGAATCAGTTTTCTGTCATGTGCGCACAATTAAACTCGGCTCCAAATGTCGGTCCACAGTTCCTGCTGAAGCTCCTCAGGACGCTCCTGCAGGTGTTCCACCTGCTGTTGTAACCGATGAGCGGGAGAACGTGTCTGAGCAACCAGAGGAGTGAGAGGAGACTCACGTGCTGCCCGACATCTCTGCACCTCCTCCAGTCCGGCGGAGGAAGAAGCGTGCGCACAATTATACCCTGCTGCACAACATTCAGTTTGATTACTGACACCAAGTCGGCTAAAAGTCAAATTTCAGTGCTTTTCAGCGCGCTCCTGTAGGTGTTCTACCTGCTGCATGTGCCTGATGTTTGGGAAAATGCGCCAGACGAGAGCCGCATGAAGCCAAACATCTGGCGCTGTCCTCCTCCTCTCTGCGCCACTCCATGGCACAGAGCCCAACTACGCATGCAGTCACAAAGTTCTTCTGAAAAACTGGAGCGATCTGAATTCAGTTGAATGAATATGGGTGTGTGTGGAGACAATTCACCTTGTTCACAATGTGACAGAACGTAATGATGCGCTGTTATGCGCAATAGCGCGCAATAACGCATAACAACAAGGAACACTATTCTTGACCGTGCGTAATGGTTCCTGATAATTCTCCGGCAACATGTGCCATTATTCGTAATGTGTGGTAACAAGTTGCAGCAGTTCCTGAGGACACCTGACGCCTCTGCCCCGAATAATCACATTCGTGATCAGCGGCCAAGAATGTGTACTTCGTGGCATTCGTGACTTGTTGTTGTTATGTGTAAATGCAGCATTAGGTTTCCAAAACCTGAGACCACACACGTGGAGATAAAAATAAATCATAGATCTGACAGGTTTAGTTGTACAATGTGTGGTATCAGCCACACAATAAAAACAACATACACAAACAGATTTCACACACGAACATTCCCAGGTCAAACACCTCACTTTCTGATTGGCTGCATGTCACATTTAGCTCCTCACGTCCTTCTGAGCAGATCAGAGCACCTTACAAACCACACACAGCAGGAATATCTGATAAGATTATTTTTAGCGTCATCACGGGGGGGGGGGCATCCTTAAGATTGTTGTAAAGGGAAAATTGGGTCCGATATCGGCCTAATTATCTTGCCATGTGAACCAGGCTTGATGTTATGACGCCTCACGGAGCGACTGATTGATCTGTTATAACACCGCACCGAACATGTTTTTGATTTCTTTGTGCTACTGACATCGTTATTCAAGCATTCCAAAGGTGATTCCTATCACCACACAATTCCAACACACAAGAAAGTTTTTTGACAGTTCTTGTTATTGAAAGAAACCTTGTCTCCCTAACCAGATAGAATCGTGAGGTCATCACGCGTGCGCTTAGGCGCTGTCTAGCGGGATCTTGAAAATTTCTTTCTTTTTTCATACAAATGGAAAAAAATGACATAATTTACAAAAACACATTTATTTGTAAATACCAACACGTTACATTGAGGGGTGTGTTTACATAACCTCCATCCCTTAAGAGGAGGTAATAACATTATTCGTCCTGATACCGGTAGTTTAGAACATTCTGTTATATATGTAGCAAATGGTGTGACAAACATAAAATGTGCTGTGGACACGATGCAAAATACATTTTCTCCATTTCCTCTGTGGGAAGCCAAAATGTTTTTCATCAGGCTTTGATTCGATAACCTGTTTTCCCCCACCACTTGGAAAGATTAAATGTGTTTTTTTTCACCCGCGACTCTTTCTATGTATAGTTTCCCTTTTCTGATTTTATATAACAATCTTCTGAGCCGTCAGCTCTCATGAGAATTGATGAGTGCAACTGATGTCAGGCCGTTTGCTTCGCTCAGCTCAGCCTTTGACCTCAGGGCTAAACCACCACAAAGTTAGTGGGAAATCGAGCCACTGCTTACTCGATGCACTCATTTACAATACAGAGACAGAAGCAGCAAAGAGAGACGTGGAGAGGAGGGAGAGCAGAGATGAGTAAAGTGTGGTCAGATAAAGCCTGAAAGCTCCAGAGGTTTAAGCGAGCATGAGATGCAGAGAACATGGAGTGCAATAAGAAATTTGATAAAGGTGGGAATAAAAAGGTTTCAAGGCAAAAAGTGCTGAAATCTTGAGAGAGTGAAAGTCCGAATGGACAGTAATCTAAGAGAAATAGTTCAGGCCGACCATGACATCTCTCCCTTAGTCTATATTTCATGTTTTCATTGATGTTGGGAGAATAGTGAACATTATTCATACAAAAAAGACAAGAAAGGCTGCTCATGGACAGTATAACAATAGAACGTTTTGCTTTTTTCCCATTATTCTTTTCTTTTCTTTTGGCTGATTGAACAAATCTTTTATTGTAGCTTGTGATGCATGCTGTATTTTGTTATTTTAAACTTAACATCGGTATCGTATTTTCACCCTCCGATTAACAGATGAACGATAAAAGAGAGAGAAAGAGGATGTGTGTGTATGTATATGCACGTGTAATGTGCAGATGGTAAACATCAGACATCTAAAATGAAGCCACCCAGAAGAAGGAAAAAATTGTGCTCTTGAAGCTGGCTCTAGAAAGGAGCACATTGCCATAGATGTCCATGTTACAATGTCCAAACTTGTTTAAAGCCAAGTACAAAAACAAAAACATCTTTGGTCTCTAAATTACCCCTCCATGACAACTGCACAGGGGGCACATATTTTTTTAAAGATCTGATTGTCATTGTCACCTTTGTGTCTTTTGATTCCTTCTTTTGTCCGGCCACAGTCAATAAGCCAGTAAACAGACACATCGCTAACAGCTAACAGTTCTAACTGCTTCAAAGTCCTCCGTCCACACCACACCTATGGCACTGAGATTGCTAACCCGAAGTCGCTTTCTCTCCAAACCTTCATGGTCACACTCTTGGAAAATCAGCTACACATGCAAGGCTTTCTTGTCAACGCTTTTAAAATAAAATTTGGACATCAAGCATTGTAAACAACAGGACAGAAACTTTGTCTACCAGAAAGTTAAAGCCGGTTGTTGACAAAGCAATGCATTCTGGGTTGACGTTTCCTATATGCAGTAGGGAGAATTATTGTTATTTAGCCATAATTTAACAAAGTGAGTCTTATTGAGATTAAAGGCCATCTTGCATGACTTTGGTCCGCACACTTGCACTTACATCGTCGTGACGATCCTACCCACTGTGTTCCCAGCTGGACTCCGCGCTTTCTTCCACTGGATGCCACGGGTTGTGTGCTGGACACTGCGTATATAAAATAATTATTTTGTAGTGGATTAATAATTTTTTCTCCGAGTTGGCTGTTGAAAACACCTCTGATCGCTTCTAGAATCAAAGCGGGCTGCTCCAGCTGCAGCTTTTCCCTCTCTCTCGGGCGCGCACTTAATGACTTGGAGAATGTTTTTGGAACAGTCTAAAAAGGTAATTGTCATGTTTATATTGTAATAGCTTGGTAACACAGTTGCATGTTCATCCCTTCTTATGAGCAGCTGTAAAATTATGTTTATGATAGATTTAACATCTCGTTATAATCATTCAGAGGAGCTGCGCGCTGATGTGGTGTGCTAACGCAATCAATCACACACCCACACACGCATGCACGCAGTGTTTTTGAATTTTTGCATAACGTTCACATGAAGTTCACCTAATTAATGCGTAATGGAGATTTTGAACATTTCAAAACTTTCTTTGCACACTTGCACTAAGCTGCGCACAGTTTAAGAGTTTGAGACGAGTTTACTCTCCTGCACGGCAGGTGCGTGGATCAAAGTCTTGCACGTGTCAGGGGGCCTTAAGAGATCTCTTTTACAAGAGAACCCTGGCTAAGACAGCCGTCACAGTTCCAGAAAACCGAACAAAAATCAATGCAGAACAAAACATCACAAAACAAAAGATGCAAATGACCTAGAAATGATAGGCTAGGAAGAGAAGTCTTTACAAACTCCAATAGAATCTACCTCCAATCCCTTTACACTTTGTTTAAAAGCCCTGAGTGAGGTCAGCTCTCAGAGTTGCAAATGTACTCTGTGAGAGATTCCCAGCAGCAGGAGCAGAAAACTTAAAAGCTTGTTGACAAAGTTCAGTGCCAAGCTTTGGAATAGACAATAAAAGTGTGTAATTTAAGTACAAGCCGATAAGTACTGATTCCAAGTGAAATATGCTCACGTATAAATGCATGGACTTATAATTGAATATAAACTGCAATCCTGGGATAAAACATGGAGCTCTGTGATACACAGTGTCCAGCTGGTGCAATCATTTGGCGGAAGCATGCATATACAGCAGATCGCCATAATCAAGAAAGAGGGGAATATTGCCAATTTTTTGTTGACATAGACTTAAAACAAGACCTGTTTCTGAAATAAAACCCAGACTAATATTCAGCTTCTTCAGGCATTTTTCAATATTTGAGGTAAAAGATGAGTCCTCATTGATAAATATGCCCCAATACTTGTACTGTGTCACAATTTCAGTGTGACTGCTTTGCACCGTTTGGATTTTATGGAGAGTGGTTTGTGTTTTATTTACATTAGAAAATAACTTCAGTTTAGTTTTGTCAGTATTCAGTACAAGTTTAAAATGAAGCATTACTTCAGCTTTCAGGCTCCTCTCCTGTGGAACCAGCTCCCAATTCAGATCAGGGAGACAGACACCCTCTCTACTTTAAAGATTAGGCTTAAAACTTTCCTTTTTGCTAAAGCTTATAGTTAGGGCTGGATCAGGTGACCCTAAACCATCCCTTAGTTATGCTGCTATAGACGTAGACTGCTGGGGGGTTCCCATGATGCACTGTTTCTTTCTCTTTTTGCTCTGTATGCACCACTCTGCATTTAATCATTAGTGATCGATCTCTGCTCCCCTCCACAGCATGTCTTTTTCCTGGTTCTCTCCCTCAGCCCCAACCAGTCCCAGCAGAAGACTGCCCCTCCCTGAGCCTGGTTCTGCTGGAGGTTTCTTCCTGTTAAAAGGGAGTTTTTCCTTCCCACTGTAGCCAAGTGCTTGCTCACAGGGGGTCGTTTTGACCGTTGGGGTTTTACATAATTATTGTATGGCCTTGCCTTACAATATAAAGCGCCTTGGGGCAACTGTTTGTTGTGATTTGGCGCTATATAAAAAAATTGATTGATTGATTGATTGATCTTAAGTCAGCCCCCTACTGCTAATTTTTGATACTCGGTTGTATAAGTATGTGGCACAAAAACTGTGGAAACCCAATCAAGGCTTCAAAAATGGGTATATTCTGTGGTAAAAGTAGCATTGTAGAATACTGCGTGCAAATGGGAACATTTTAAACAGATTTAAAAAAAAAAAATGTGACATTGGGATAAATCATAATCTATGCAAACTGGTCAATGAGATTTAATTCCCCATGTCGCATATCAGCAAAACTGGCCCAGAATGCACTGCTGCAGTAATATCCGAGATTTTTTAGCAGTCAGCCAAGCAATGCTGGGTAATGACACTTCATTTCTACATGTAACCTTGCAATCGCTGGTAACGTTATGGGCAATATTACAGACCGTGGATCGGTCTACTATTATTCTCATGTGTATTATCTCCAATGGTTCAATCATCATGGATGATGATGAAAACAATGCCCCAAATGAAAAATATTAATCAACACTACATGTGTACATGTGTAATGCTTGCTTCCTGACCACGGGGTGGTTTACAATGCAATGGCTGACTGCAAATGATAGAAAAATAAGGTAATATTAATCATAGTGCACCCCTTACATTAATTTGTAGGTAACTATATGCAATGGGGAGAACGGATGCAGATTGGATGTACTCTTGAGTAAAAATTGGTGAATCTGAACAAGCAAGTACAATATGAAAAAATTGGGGCCTATGTTGTGAGCATAATCTTTCTTCTGATCCTCCTCCACAACATGAAACTCTGGGTGGAAGGAATATGATAAATATCACAATACCCCTGGCGTGATTCAAGGCGTATTATGATACATAATTACATCACAGTTCACACTGGTTATATAAAAAGGAGTCCGTGGTGAACAAGTTTCAAGAAACATATTATTCTGAAGTATAAATTTTAATCCATGATGTTATCTATTTCTTATTTGTACATCTTCTTTATTGTTTATGATCAATTGTTTATGATTCCGTGACTTATTCAATGTAGTAGTAGTAGACTTTTCATGGTATCATGGTACTAGGTTTAAAAAACAAAAACATTATGATCCAATAGGAGCTCCATGATACAATTTTTACTATTCACAATGTGTATTGTTACACCCCGACAGACATGTTATCTTTTTGGAAAAGTGTGGGAAAAACATGGACGGAGTGTTTTCTACATGCGCAAAACAATCATTCATACTCAGGTATATTCAACAATAATCAGTTACACTTGTATATGTAAACAATATAAAATAACAGGTAATACAAACTTAAATGGCAAAAGGTAAATTTAGTCTACAATTTAAAGAAGAGCAATCCAAGATTTCTGACATCTGCAAATCCAGATCCAACTCACCTCCAAAATTTAACGGAGTCTTCCATGCCCTAATATCTATCTGTGGTGCAAATTTGGTGAGAATCTGTGATGTAGTTTTGACATAATCCCTCAAAGCCTAAAGTCAAATTTTGATCCTGAATCCGGATCCGGATTTAGATCACCTCCAAAATTCAGTGGAATCTTCCATATCCTAATATCTATGTGGTGCAAATTTGGTGGGAATCTGTGAAGTAGTTTTGATGTAGTCCCTCAAAGCCTGTATAAAGTGAAATCTTGATCCAGAATCCGGATCCATATCACCTCCAAAATTTAGCAGAGTCTTCCATATCTTAATATCTATTTGTGGTGAAAATTTTGTCAAAATCTGTGCAGTAGTTTTGACTTAATTCCGCTAGCAGGCAGACGTAAATAAATAAATACACGCCCATGATTTTATTCTGACCTTGGCATAATAAATGGGCCTGATTTTGAAATTGTGATGGAAATTGTGGCCAAAATTCTGCACTAGGAGATCCCACATTAGTCTCACGTATCAATCAAAATTGTGATTAAGTATTTTGGTGGGCCCCAGATGAATTTCAGATTTCAAAGTGAGGTCTGATGTTCTTCATTTTGGGAAAAACTGTACAACAGCATCAATCCATCCAGCAAACACTGAGGCATGGGTACGCAGTGGGAACATCTGCATCTGTAAATCATCGCCCCGGTGCCCTGCACATCTTTGACTCCCCGCACACGAGGAGGTCATATAACCACCACACAATAACTCTGACCGAATTTTTAACACAGGCATTTCTCACGCGAGGTCACGGCGTTAACAAATAAACTCTGCTGATGTCAAAATCTTGTTAACTAAGTGGAGAAAGTGTTGCATCCAGAAACAGGTGTTGCTTATTAATAATGTTTGGTCTTGCTGTGTATTCACAGTGGGCACGGCCTTCACAAATATGAGATGGATAACTCATGCTGGAGGGAAAGCAAACTATTGACAAACACACAGTAGTTCTGCATCAGTAGATTTCAAGGGTTTCACTGTTGCCTTCTGCATACATTTACTGACGTACAGGCAGATCCCCTGGAGGCTGAGGAGAAACGCTGATTAATTCACAATTAGAACTTTGATACATTAACGATTCACATTATTCCAGCAGGTGTTGCAGCTCTTCTGCAAGAGTCTGCAGAATTAGCCGTGGATGAGATTTAGCTATTTTTCCACGACACGTTTATTTGTAGAGGTAATGAACAGAGATTTATCTGCTACACTGCATTGTGTGCTCACTGTTAATATTCTGTAAATACATACGGTGGGAGGAGAGATCAAATCATAAGCAGAATAAATGAGGGTCGGACGCAGACTCTGAAGAGTTGAGTGAGATTAATACACAGACGGGTACCCAAAGCTTAAGGGGTGTTAGGAAGCATCACGCACAGCACATTTCAAGATCTGAGCGACTGAAACAAGACAGCTTTTGTTCTCAAGAAGACAGCGACTCAGGTCTGCAGGGTCATTCATAGGGGTGATCACTGGAGCAAGAAGTGAATCGGCAGTAAGCCACTGCAGTCTCGCGCTGAGAAAGGAACAGAACAATGTAAGATTAGGTGATATTTACAGCATATCAAGTAAGGGTGTAACACATAACCAATAAGAATCAAAAATCAATTCTAAAGTAATAGATGCAAGTGCATTGATACATGGAGCCTTGAATCTATTGAATAGCTCAGTTTTTAATGTTATAAATCAGTTGAGTTAGGCTAGTTTCACTACTTACCTGATATAAAAAAATAGGTTTATTCAAGTTTACTAGCAGTACACATCATTAAAAATAAAAATAAATGAGTATACATTCAGTTTATTTATACCAGTACCAGTTTAAGTATACCAACAAATTCAAGTATTCTTGGTGTACAAGTACGATACAGAAATATTTCAGGATACTTGTTGTATATTGACAACTATACAGAAAATTGTATTTGGTGAAAACTGACAGGTATAGTGGGAAACCTAAGTATACTTAGCTTATACTATAGACAGAGAGGGAGGTGATGGTCTAGTAGTAAAGCTTTTGGCTTCAGACCTAGTGGAGCAACTTAGCTAAAATTCCCATAACAATTGTTCATTTTGTGATAAAAGCATAGAATTTGGCACACATTCTAAATTAACTTATGTTTATTTTCAGATATTGAGCCATCCTGGAGGTAACCTCTAATGAGCTACAGGATCAATAAAAATTACACAGGGGTTAAAATTTAAAAAAGCTCCAGTCATGTTGAAATCTATACCACATTATTTGTCTGAGCATAACGATTCCAAAAAGGTACAGTTTGGACTATCTATGACTGAATGTTTTGGAGTTATGGGGTAAAAACTGCAAAAATGGTGACAAAGGTCAGTTTCAGTTTGTACAGGGGTCAAAAGTTAACGTTCCTTCAATTTTGGTAAAAGTGATGGTTGAGCTGAGTTATTGGTTGAGCTAATAGGATTAATAAATGGAATAGTTTGCACCATCTGTCATGCTTAGTTATCATGTTACGGGGTAACATATGTCATACGTCATAGAATCTAATGGTCATTGACCTTGTTTGAGCTTTACTTTGAACACCAAGCATTCAACACAGTCAGAACTATTCCATTTATCAATCCTATTAGCTCAACCAATAACAAATGCAAAAATGTGGCTTCTTCTTTTGGGCTTCTTCTGTGCTGTGCTTTCTGCTACTGTATGTGGTGCTGCCCCCAGTGGTGAACAGAAGGTGAGCATGTGCTACAACACAGTAGCAAAAAACCTAAAGAAGGTGCCTGGCATTTCATCAAATATGAATTTGAAAGTAAGGAATGTAACTTTTGGCATCAGCTGAAGAGCTGAACTGTGTCCACCACTGCTAAGAAGAGAGCGCATGAGCGATTGTGCAGAATTTGTTCAACATGACAAACTTACGAGGTCTGTCAATAAAGTAACGGTCCTTTTTATTTTTTTCAAAAACTATATGGATTTCATTCATATGTTTTTACGTCAGACATGCTTGAGCTTGGACATGTGCAGCTCTCCACAATTTCTCTGATACTTACTGGACTGGTAAGCATTGAAAGCCGAGATAGGCATGTCCAAACTTGTCCTCTGACACACCGAAACGGAGGTGTCCCGTTGTCTCGCTTCCAAAGCGAATCGGTCTTTATGCGCGAAGCCTCCGCGCGGCTTTCCATGACAAAATCTCTTGTTAAAAGTGAAATCTGCCAGAAAATGGCTGATGTCCAGCTCTTGTGATAACCAGAGAAAGAGCACACGATGGTCTCGTATCCACAGAGCCATCCGTTTAGAAATGGTCCGGTGGCTTGTGCCGCGTCGTCGCAGCTCGGAGCCGAGCGGCGCGCCGAGCGTCCTTAAAGGGGTCCTTAAAGCTGTAGTAACAGTCCTTATTCTCTGTGAAGCCCGTAAAATTTTCACCGAAAGCCAGATAAATTTTTCGAATGGTTTCCAGGTGCCAGTTTCTAACAGCTTCTGAAAAAATTCTGATGGAAAAAAGTCCTTTTCATTACGCCATTTCCAGACAATGAAAATCCGACGAGGGGGCGGGACCACTCCTTCCCAAGGCGTGCTCACAGGCGAATGACGTAACCGACAGGCGTGGAAAAACTCACGCATGCGCACGAGGGTTCAAGCATGTCTGACGTAAAAACATATGAATGAAATCCATATAGTTTTTGAAAAAAATAAAAAGGACTGTTACTTTATTGACAGACCTCGTAAATGAATTCATGTATTTTATAGCTGTCAAGTGTGGCTTCTACGTTTAAATAAAGCCCCTAAATCTTACATAATGACAGTTTAGTGTGACACATGCTTTGAGACCATCTCATATTTGTGGAAAAAGCAACAACAGAACCTATTTGTGACATTTCTGCAAGCATACACAAGACCAACTGCCTAACAAGACAAAAGCGACAAAGAAAACACCTTAGTGGATTTTAAATATATCACCACAGGAGGCCAGACTGCAGATGAACAGTGTGTGGGGAAAATGCTGGTTTGTGATTTTAATCAGAACAGAAACCTTGCGGCTGAGAGAAGCCATGCAGGTCTTGGTATTAGCTCCGCCTGTACTGACACTTCAAATTGATGTTATCAACATGGTAATAGACTTACTTTTGCCAACTTCCTTCATGTATTATGGGGGATGACAGCTTACTTAGGAGCTACATAAACCAAATCATATTTTCACAAGACACTCTGTCTGCTTGCATTTACCTCAGTACCTAGGAGCAGATGGCCTGGCCTGTGTGTCTGCCATGCCACCCGTTGTACCGGCGCAGTGAAAACATGTGCCACAGTGTTTCTTTGAGCAGCACCTGCAAATACATTTCATGAATTCAGTTAAGTCTGTGGGAAAATAAAACTTTACTCTTACCCTTTTGGATTGAGTGCCACAACTCTGCCATACATTTGCTGTAAAGTTGGCGTAAACCTGGTGTAGGAAGGTTTGTACGTAGTGTGTCATCCACTATCACTCCAGGCACAAACTATGTTGAAATTCTGTCACCACACAGATGATTGATGCATTAAATACTGTATGTAAAAATAATTCACTTCATTTCTTGGGGAGGTGATGGTCTAGTGGTTAGGTGATGGGCTTGAGACTAGAGGATCCTTGGTTCAAACCCCCGCTAGATTGGAAAATCACAAAAACCCTTGGGCAAGGTATTTAATCCCAAGTTGCTCTCTGTATGCAGTTGAGCATCTTGCATTGCAGCACCCTGACATTGGTATGGGTGAAGGTGAGGCATCATTGTAAAGTGCTTTGAGCCGCTGATTCAGATGCAGAAGGGCTATATAAATGCAGTACATTTATTTATCATTGTTTAAACCATCAGTGCTGTAAACAACGCTGAAAAAGTCCACACATTACACTCAGATTAGTCTTCAAAACACCAAATGGCCATTTGAAAAGATATGATTAACCCATCTTAAGCATTGTAATGGATAAATGATGTCACACTCTGGAGCTCTATATCTCTTCAATGCTAAATCATTGATTGGCGGTGCGTTTGAAGTGTGCTCTGTAAATATGGGCTTCACGTGCACTTTCAGTGTGAACATTGGGAAGTTTGGGTTTAATGATTAATTGGGGCAATTCTAGAAATTTAGTAAAAATCAATTCATAATTAAATTTGTATGATTACTATTTTTAAGAAAATATGAAATTATGGAGTAATGTATTTTAAATGCTAAACAAAAAATAAATTATGAATATTAACAATGAATTAACAAATTACAAATTTGGCTGAATTATCCTAATTCTAATTATGAGCTAAAGGTAAATGTTGAGCGTTGTTGTGTATAATCTAGTGCAGTGTTTCTCAACCTTTTTTGAGTTGCGGCACCCTTTTTATATTTACAAAATCCTGCGGCACACCACCAACTAAAATAATATTATAATGCTATTACCTCTGGTTTTGCGCAAAACCCAATTATCGCAATAGAAAATCGATACAGAAAACATCGCATTTCGAAAATCCTCAAGCATTTTGCGTGCGCTCTGATCTCAAGTAGGGCTGTCACGATTAGACATTTCTGGAGACGATTAATTGTCAGACAAATAATTGCGATTGACGAATATATTGTCTATTTTTTTTCTTTTTTTCCCCTTCTTTATATTCTACTATTGTAGTATAATTACACAACTCTGGAAGAACGTTTGGCTTCTGTGAAACTGGGAATGGTGCAACATTTTTATTTTTATCTTCATTTTACATACAGTCCCAACTTTTTCTGATTTGTGGTTGTTTCTGTTGCATTTCTGAAATTGTTTCTCCTCATCAGTCATGTTTTGTGCTTAAACACTGCATTAAGCTCAAGACTGAACAAATAAATACCTTTGGAAAATAACAGCTGTTAAAGTTCAGAGTTCTCACCTGCTTTTTGTGATCTGTGCGTCTGAACATTTTTTTTTTGTGTGTGTATCTCAGTTCATTCATATATTCTCATTTTTTAAATATGTTTTTAAAGATATTTGACCGTTTATTTCATCTCATGATCTCATAAATTCAGCATACGACGCGCACATGGTGTGAACAGGACGGTAACGGCAGAATCACACCTTTAGAGAAAGTTCAGAGAGAAGTAAAAACTTCACGTTTTCGTTTTGTTAACATGTTCACTCCATTTAAAATCCTCTCTCTGCTCCGCGCTCGCTGCGCACTGAATGTGTCGCGCCTGCATTCAGGAATCTCACAACATTAAATTGTTACTTTTTGGCTCATCCATTGTCCGTTCATTACCGCCCTCTGTTGTGGGTAAGTGTCACTACACCTTCCCAACAAGGTCTACTACATACTTCCTCTCTGGTTAAATTTCTAGAAGATGAACCTTGACTTTTTCTTTCTTTTGTTGCAGCTTATATTGTTGTCCTATCTTCCTCCTGGTGGTGGGATTGAACCAGTTAGTTTGGGAATTTTTGATAGAGCAGTTAATTTGTCAGAGTTGACTCATGAACTCATGAGCTTAACCCTCTGGGGTCCGAGGGCATTTTTTGGACAGTTCACTCGCCTGGCATAAATGTTTTATTATTGCTGTTAACAGCTCTCCCTGCATCCCACAATCAAGTTTTATGTTTTATATATTTAATATATATGCTTTTGTTGTGTTTTATAAGTGTATTAAAGGTTTACAATCAGTAATAACAAAGAAAAAATTAAAGCGGAAAATAATTTTCTACACACATTTATTCAAAACGCACAGCAAACTATAATAAACAACTGTTTTGATACTTTAAAAAGGTAATTTGAGGTCTTGTGTGAAAGACTGTACAACAAAAAAGTTCAAACAATAAACACAAATGCACATTTTGAACAATATATACAAAATGGCCTATGCATTTATGCTCCAGTCTGAGGAGCGGCCCCTCTCCCTCACCCCATTGATATGGTGAACAGTGCTTTACGCCAGAGGGAGAGAGCCACAGAGTAATCCAGTAACATTCAAATGCAAACTAGTGGAGCAATCCTGATAGTTACATACTCTTTGTTTGACCATGTGAGACTGTCATGCGAGGTTCTCCATCTGCTTTCACTTTCGCTGTGTGTAATGGTGCAGGGCGCATTGGACGAATTAGGAGGCTATTCAAATGGGAAACCTAGTAAGATATCACTCCTGAAAACGATCTTTGGTTTATCACGTGAGGTAAATCTGCCCTACGATTGGATTTTGGAAAACCATGTGACAGTGAACCAATTCCAATTGGAGAATCACATTTCGCATGTCATGTGGAGTATAAAGATGGCCGACGGTGGATCGAAAGTCCGCGGAGTTCACTTTTCAGCAAAAAAGTAAGTTTCTATCTCATATCATTAAAAAGTTATTTATAATTTAGTAACGCTTGGTCCCAGCCATCGTATACGATGGCGTCAGCCTCAGAGGGTTAAAGTGAGAGAATCTGGTCGGATTTGCGATGAAACGTTTCATCATCATTCCCTGTCATTTTTTATAGCTGAGAAAATCCATCATGATGCATGTTTGTGTGAGGCCTATAGAGCCGTGTGGTAGCTGTGCTGTACAACTGCAACATTTCATCCATGCAGCAAGTGTTGCACTCAGTGCAAGTATCATTATGGTTGTGTGACAAAATTCTACATGTTGGTAAAAAGTTCCTGTGGTGTTCTGCTGTTGCTTCAAATAGCTGTGCACGGAGGCAAATAAACACACATGCACGGCTGCATGCATGCAAACACCAGTCACGTTCTGAATGCTCCCGTTACCATGGAAACAGTTGGCAAGTGGTTTCCAGGGAGCACCCACGTATAGACTGACAGTATGCACACCCATGTAAAGTTGAGGAGGACAGATATAGAGGCTCTGTGTTATGAAAGGCCGTCTCACAGAGTGGCAAAAAAATAAAGCAATAAGTGAGTGGAGCATATGCAGCCTTTTACCTTTCATAATACATCAGTGTCAGCACCTACAGGAGGCCACAGCTCTCTTTCATTTCATGCTTGAGGGGCCAATCTTCTCCATTTTGTTCTTTCTATGCTCACTACTCACTACTTTTCTAGAAATATAAAATGAATAAAAAAAAGAGTGAAAACTGCAACAAAACAGGAATATTTCATTTGACATATAAAATGGGTTTTTTGCAGCTTTTATTGCTCCCAACCAAGACTGAGGGAGCTACTGGAATTGTTCAAATTCTCTTACGACTTGTCTTGCAGTGATGTTTCATATAACAGGCCGAACCTTTCATAGTATTCACTGTGAAAGCTTCCTGCTGAAAGCCAGCGTTCTGTTTATTTGCAAAGTGCTTTCAATTAGCGTGCTAAATGAGGCCACACGCCAACCTTTGGTGCTGAGAAACAAAGAAACTGGAAGTATTAAATCTTGTAGTTCCTTGAATGGCCACTTGAAGCTGGTTCCAAAAACAAGTACAAAGAAAAAAGTTTATGGGGTTCTACGAATAGTTAAGGGAGGGCCCCCTGTGTGTGTGTGTGTGTGTGTGTGTGTGTGTGTGTGTGTGTGTGTGTGTGTGTGCGCAGCCCAGTGTCACATTTTTTTTTTCTGTGCCCCCGTCACGAAATGAGTCAAATTTTTGTGACAGTTTTTTTTTAACTCACTATTACTAACTCAGTGGTGGGCACAGTTCTGCTAATCTGCTAACCGCTAATTATCAAAGCTAATGTTTTCATTATCGGATTAGCTTTTCAGATAACTTTGAAAACCATCATCGGACTAATTATCTTCCGATAAGTTTTGGTCCGATAATTTTTAGATCGCTAACATGTTTTTGCAGGTGAAGTGAATAAATCTGGAACAGTTAAAAACCTTTGTAAAGTTTAATATCAAAGATGTTAGCATTTACCTGTTAAATGGTTTGTAGCAGATAAACAGCTCTAACCTCTGCAGTCAGAGAAGAGCTGGTCACAAGATAATTATTCTTGACACCATGTTAACTCACCAGCAATATCAACCAAGTCATCCAGAGGCATACAGTTTTAACTTATGGTTAATTAACTAATTTCGGACATGTTATTTAAATTAACTTCACTTCTGAAGTTTCATAAAGTGAAAACATCAGCTATATGTTTTAGTTTTAAAGTATTGCACTGATTTTGAAGGTTTTAGTGTGGACATGCTATGTACAGGTGCATTATGGGTAATCTCAGTACAGTCAAGAGAGGAGAAGTGCATTTGAGGTGCTCTGATCAGGCTCCACATGGACAACAGCATTAAACTCTTTGTATATTTTGCCTAAAACTCTTGTGAATATGTTCTCTGGGTTTATAGAAGTTGTTATTGTGTTTGTTTTATGTAAAAATGCCAGAAGAAGCTCAGGTTGCTTCTCTATTATTTTTAATTGGAATCACTGTGAGTTTCAATCTTTCAGTTTCCTATAACGTCCTGCTTATTGTCCTGCAACACTGTTTGTCGTCTTTGTTCCAGTGTGTGTGTGTGTGTGTGTGTGTGTGTGTGTATATATATATATATATCTATATATATATATATATATATATATATATATATATATATATATATATATATATATATATATATATATATATATATATATCTATATATATATATGTAATGATGTCTGAAATTCGGTTTGTGTGTTGGGAAGGTGTCGTGACACGGACCCACAACAGGGGGCGTTAATGAACGGACAATGGATAAGCCAAAAAGTAACAATTTAATGTTGTGAATCGCACAACGAATTGCAGACAATAACAATATTGTGGATTGTCAATTATACACAAGGTGACGTGTGGGCAGGCTCGAAGATAGAAGACGTCTGGCGAGAGAAGAGCCAGATCCCACACAGCTTCCACCACCAACGGATCTGAAGAACACTGGAGCCGCCAAGCCCTGCGCCCCAGGTGGCCACTGTCTTCATCAGTCAGACCCGGTACTGCTGGCAGAAACAGAAACAGTTAGTGGTGGGTGTGTGAATACACACCCAGCAATCCTCCGGTGTTTTAATCCTCCAGGAGGGAAAACCTCCACCTCCAATCACACACTCGTGCAGCTCCTGTCTAACCACTTATCTGGTTGGGGTGTGAAGCAAAGCCGTCGCTGATCACACCAAACGCCAATCCCACAGATAAGGCAAACACCACAGGAAAACGGCTGCAAAAGAAGTTCAGACTATTACACAATGTTTTGTTCAGCAGAGAAAATTACCTGAATGGTAGCTGATTTCTTGGCAGGGAGGTGGAGTTGCAGTCCAGCTTTTATGGAGGATGAAGGTGATGAGTGACAGCTGGTGTTGATGATGTGTGACAGCTGTCACTCCAGTGGTTCCGACGCCCTCTCGTGCTTGAAGCCCGCACTCCAAGCAGGGCACCATCTGGTGGTGGTGGGCCAGCAGTACCTCCTCTTCAGCGGCTCACACAACATTGTGTTTATTAAATTCCACGCAGATTAAACGTAGCACAGGATGATTTGGGATATTTGTTTTGGCATGTTTTTCGGTCTCTACTGCCATCTGCTGGCCAGTCGTGTTCATGGCAGTATTCCCCCTTAAGTATTGTGATATCCCATAATCCTTTGCATGCGTGAGAGTTGTTGGAGCCTCTTGCAGCAGCTAAAGAAATAAAATGTACCTTTTGGTTATATAATGTTCATTTACAGTTGTCATGGATTCTGTTGTTTAAACCACAGCAACTCTCTGGCACACGAAAAAACAAAAAAAAACAAAAACTGGTACGCAAAAGATTATGGGTAAGGGTCTGAGTGTCGTGGCGCCAGTAGATGGCAGTGTTCTGTGCATTTTGACCCCGGTTATGTCAGACAGTGATCACAACTTTTGGCTTTTGCAAATGGCTTTTTTCACATATACATAAAATAGCATATTTTACAAAAGCACATTTATACTGTATGTAAATACCAACACACATGCCACGTCACAGTATCATGTTGGTTTTTACATAGAATGAATGAGTCAACCAATCAGTGTTAGCGGAGGCTCATTTACCCATAATCCCTTTCGCATTTGTCTGTGTTTGTTACAAAACTTCAGAATGAGTGCATTATTTAAAATTAAAAGATATGTGTTATATTTTAACTTTGTACAAATGACAGAATTGACATTAATGGAGTTATTCTATCCGGATTCATTTTTTTTTATCTAAACCCTAAGTCAAAACTGCTTTATTTTCCAAGACCTCTGCCTCACAGTGACACTGCTATATTCTGTAAAGGAATAATAACATTTTTTGTGTGTGTGTGTGTGTGTGTGTGTGTGTGTGTGTGTGTGTGTGTGTGTGTGTGTGTGTGTGTGTGTGTGTGTGTGTGTGTGTGTGTGTGTGTGTGTGTGTGTGTGTGTGTGTGTGTGTGTGTGTGTGTGTGTGTGTGTGTGTGTGTGTGTGTGTGATTCAGTTTCACTGCTCCTCTCAGCTGTTTCACTGCAAGTTATGTAGTAAACAGGAGCTAACTCGTTGTTTAGGGCTGTGGTTGCCTTTAATGCTATTAGAACCGATCGTGGTGTTAAAACTCAAAATCAGCTTGTTAGTAGTTGCAAGTTTACTGGAGACAATACTGAAAATTACCGGTTAGCTTTAGCTTCCGCTAAATTTTTGGGTGGTTTATCAAAAGATAACTTTTCAGTTAGCTGATTAGCTGTTATCGAAGCTAACTTTTTGGTTAGCTGTGCCCACCACACCACTGCCTACCCTTAACCATAACCTAACCCAACTCCTTCCCCCCACCCTAACCATAACCACCTGACCCCCCCCCCCCCCGCTTCGCTTTTAATTTCGTGCAGCCATCACGGAATGAATTAAAATGAATTTCTGCTGCCGTGACAAAAATGAGGCGCTTTTCATCACATCACAAACCAACAGATGAACGTATATTTCATGCTGCTGAATCATGACTTGCTGTGAGACCAGGTTGGTGTGCGCCAACGAGCCGATTGCATGGCCCTTCTCGCAGCTGTGATGTAACTGTCCTTTCCAAGCATTTTTTCCCCCAAGTATCTGAGATAACATGCCTTGCTGTTAAATGTGCTAACAGGCCATCTAAGAAGTCTGTGCACCAGTGTTTCCTTTGAGCTAAATTTCAGTATTACTGTATTCAACTTCTCTATTAGGACCGTTAGCAGAAAGCACCATTAGCAGGTATTAAGAAGTTGATGAGGTTATTGCTACGGTTACTGAGGCAATATACCATAATTTTCATAATTTTAATGCCCACACCAGATCCACCGATTATGAAAACCACAGCAAAAAAATACATTAAAAAACAGCCAAACCATGGTGAGTTCGTTAGCTGTTGCTTGATTTGTAACTCTAAAATGAGGGCCGGGGGGGCATTGGGAGGGTTCATTCATCGTAACCAGGTCACACTGGTGTAGCTCCTGTGCCACCTATTTACATATTTATGGTTTGGCTAGGGGTTAGGCTGAGTCAGGCACTGCCAAGATGGTTATATTTGGAACCGCCTCATTTGAGGTTCACAGAGGGTTTGTCCAGAAAATACACAGTCAATGAATGAAATGAGTCCGTTAATGGTTAATGCTGCATGAAACCATGGTACTCTACTGCTTTAGACTGAAGGAACTGATCCAAGAACAGAATGCTGTGACAAATGCAGACTTGCAATGCCTGATGGTGAATTTGCTGTCTAATATTCTCATGCGACTTGTTGTTCTAGGTCTGGTATATGTCACCTATATATATTTTTATGCAACTACCAAATGCTACATATGTGCTATGTATTTCTCATTCTGAACTGGCATCTGTTTTCCTGGAGATAAACATGTTTTTGCAGACTCATTAGTTCAGCCACATCTGGGCCACACTCCCTTGTTTTTGGACCACTATTACGGCTGACAAGTTTTCTATAAATGAAGAAATTACTATTAATTTATATTACATAGACAGGATTTTAGTAGTTTGATTTTTGTTTTTTTTTAGGTTTCGAATGGCCATTTATTTCTTTAAAATATAATGAATTTTATTGTAATGTAATTGTATGTACATTAACATTTGTGCACCCTTGAGCTTTTACAAATTCATTTTTTTTTAATTACATCAATTTAAACAAAATAAACCCATCAGGATAGTGAAATTTCTAAAATGGCGCCCATTAAAGATTTCTTTGGAAAATGAGCTGACTTGCAAGGCAACCAAAAAATAACCATGAGCCCACAAACAAAGACATCCAAAAATACTTACTCTACCTGTTTGCATCAATGGGCAAGATAGTTCTTCTGCATGGTCCCAGTCCACCTAGCTGTAAATGGGTAGTGTGCCAACTTTCACTGGTGAAGTAACCTGCGATGAACTGGCGTCCTGGCCAGGGGAAACCAGGGACATATAGGACTGTTGTACTTAACTTCTCCCAAAGATTCAGCTGTGTAAACTGGAAACAAAAAGTTCTGGAGCATAAGGGACAATAAACAGAATATTTAATGTGAGGTTTAATGCATGATATGACATCAGGATAGACGAAGGAGAGATGGGGCATCTAATTGTTGATTACTCTTGTAGTAATTAACATTCTAACATATTCCTTATTTTTTCTAGCAAATTAAACCACGTATCACTTTGGAGTATTTGTGCATCCTCATATGGACACTTGCACTCATAATTTCCAAAAGCACCAGTTGTTATGTTTGTTTTACGTTACTAAATGTTTCATGAACTCAGGAATATGCATTGCTGGCAGCTCCCAGTGCACAGCACGCCACCTTGACACTTATTTGAAGTTGTTCATTTCGAACTTAGAAGTCCTGCTGTTTATTGGGTGGTATTTCTTTTTTTATATACGTATAATTCACTGGTAAAGAGTGTGCTGCCTTAATGGACTTGATAATGGGGATCTGTCTTCTGACAGCCATTACCGACTGAGTTTAATGTGCACTCTCAGGATAGTATGTTGACATTTTCAGCTTGGCACATCCGAAGGCTTGGCACATCACACATGCTGCTCCTATGTGTCCAGGCGTCCAAGGATAATGAGCTAATTTGTTTTTCAACAGGACAGCACTAACGTTAAAAAGGAGCACATCACAAAGAAGTGTCGGCTCTCTACCTCACTGAGAAAGCGTCACCTTTTTACAACAGATGTGAATCATGCTCTTTCAGGTTTGTTCATTGGCGTGTCATGTGATCCATGGAAGTGGCTCTAAATGCACTCGGGCGATGTAATGCGTGCAAGATGAGGTGCACAATTACCACCAAAAATGACATTATTCTTTGAAATGTGTTCAGGTCATGCTGGACATGGAAACCACTTTGTTATGGCCTCATGCAACACACATCACAAAAAGTTGGGACGATATGGAAAATGCATATAAGACACCCCAAAACCCACTCTCCACCATCCCCAGTCATTCTTACATTTATTTTTAGTTATTTATTTATCTGCTGGTAATTGTATGAATCTTTGAAGAGGTAAATTGGCAGAGGCTCTCTAGTTTGTCATCAAATGTTTGAGAAAATTATTGAAATATTTCATAACAACAATCCTCCAAAAAGAGACTGGAAAAGATTTGCATATTTCTCTCTGTACAGTGCATAACATTATTAAACAATTGAAGGAATTGGGAGGAATTTCAGTGTTTAAAGGGCAAGAGCACCCATGATGTCCGATCCCTCTGAAGGCACTGCATCAAGGACTGTCATTCATCAATAGCTGATATAGCCACATGGGCAAGGGTTTACTTTTGGAAACATTTTTCAAGCACTACAGTACAGACCTACTTTCACAAATGCCACTCTACAGTACAAAATAGAAGCCTTATGTTAACTTTGTCTCCACAGGGAGGCTGTGATGTTGCAGCAACCATGTTCATACAGAAGCTCAAAAGGGAAATACTTTTATTTTACAAAATATGCCAAACACACTTTGACTGTTGGAAATGTGTCATTACATTGTTTGTCCAGCAGAAGGCATGCCAGAGACATTGTTTCCAATGCTGTTATGCATGGCTAGGTTCTCCCCACATGCCTTAGTCACATTATCTACAAGTGACAGCGGCAAAGTGACCAGCTGCCATTCATTTTCACCTACAGTGGCCATTTTATAGCAGCAAGAAACACATGGTTGCTATGCTACCAGTTAATTGGGGCCAAAAGAGCCGAGAAGTCCATTTTATGCCAATTCTGAATGATGGAACACAACGACTGCCCATCCGAGTGAAGGCAGCATGACGTACATTGGTTGGTTGTTGGTTATAAATATAGTTATTTATAATAAAGTTCATAACTGTAAAACATCAAGCCTCAATTACCTTTCTTTGTCTTAAGCATTTGATAACAAAATGTTCGGAATTGTTGTAATGTTTATGTATATATTAGTTGATATATCAGTGGTATCAGTATCTGTATCGTCCCTCCAAAAATCCATATCAGTTGTCCTTTAGTTTCGTGCACATCTAGTTCTGTTCAGCTTTTTAGTTTGCTGAAAAGATGTATAATATGACCCCTTTAATCTGTGTCAGTGTACAAATATATGGACCAACCCTCACGGTATATTTAGCAATATATGATTTTATGGACATTTTACTGAATAACAGAGAATCTGGTGATTGGTATTCTTAATTCTCAACGTGCACTCTGAATAACACATGTATAATGGATACGCCGCTTAGTCTCATTAAAACAATTCTGTTTAGTATAAACACACCACATATAAATTTCAGATAATTGCAAAAGCTTGTTGAAGCACAACAGATTACAGTGTGCGGAATTCAAAACACGACTGACAGCAACAAAGTAATAGAGTTTCAAATCCCACAGAGTGGAACAGTGAGTCATTTTGAATGTATAAAGTGGTAAAATGCACAATTTGCTGAAAGCGTTTCCAGTGACCCAACAGGACCCACAACAAGTGCATGAGACAAAAAACAAAAACAAAATTGTTGCTTCTAATCTTATAAAAGAAAACAAATTTAAATGAGTGTACATCTGTTGTAATGTTAGTTTATATTCAGTTTCATCATCAGCTGAAGACTTTTCTCCTGTTAATTACGATTGCATTCATGTGTGAATCCTTTTAAAATGTGTGGGCTGCCTGTAGAGTTAAGAAAAAATAATGATGGAAATAATGAAGACTAATTGAGCAGATTAATTTGGTAAAGAGACAGAGTCTTAAATGCACTCAGCAGGCATAAAAGCTGAGACGCTGGTGTTGTATTTATGTGGAAAAGTCAGGCAGCTGATGGGCCCTCATCAGGTTTGATTAATCTATCAGACGGTTGGAGGAATGGTGTGGGATTCTCCTTCAACTACTTGCTCACTGTTGCTCCGTGCGCTTACAGATCTACAAATGAATTTTTCCGTATTTATTTATTAGATTAGATTAGATTTATTAGATTGAACTCCCGTTGGCTCAGTGTCATAAATCACCTTCCTTGTGACATCTCTGTAATATCCTTGCACCAAAAACTAAAACCACATTTTCTAATAGCAGTTGAAAATATGTAATTGAACATTAGCAGCTACAGAGACTGAGTTGGCCTATAAAGCAAAGTCAGAGTGGCTCAAAGAATTTAAAAACTTGTAACCCTGAGATGTCTGGGGAAAACTATGAGCTCCTCAGGCAATTAGAGGTTACTGGCTCTTTACACTGTTATCACTAAAACCAGACTTTTGCCCCATGAGAGACATGAATGTAAAAGGAAAGTAAAAGGAAATTCCACACTGACAGAATCTTATGATTTCCATTTTGCTTTGAGTTTCTCACACAACGAATGGAAATGGGGAACTCCTGAATTTTATAACCTCGGCTGTATTTTTAGACAATTTATATGCCGTCTTTTCACTGAGGACCAAAAAAAAAAAAAAAAAAATTCAATCGGCGCGTCATTGATCTAGAACCGAAATACCTTCATGGGCTAACTGGCTAATTAATGTAATGGCACAGGGCAATCAGAAATGCTCAGAGTAAACCCCTTCTAGTCGCCACTGAACAGGCAAAAATGCCATTATAAGTGCCTGGGAGCCCAGAGAGTGTCCCCACAGAGGTAAACATGAAAATATTTATCTCTGCAGGTACACACTATGTGCTACCAGACACCTCTAAGGAGAAGAAACATGTTATTCAGCATTTTTTTTCTGATTGCCCTATACAATACATTAATCAGTCTGTTTACCCTTGGTGTTTACATTCTAAATCAATAATGTGCCAATCAATTTTGTTTTGTGGCAGTCAAAAAGATGACCCCAAAATGTCCAAAACATAGAGCCTAGGTTGTAAATTTCAGGAGTTATCCTTTAATTTATGACTTTTTAAACATTATTTTCTTCTTTACTTCTCAACTTAGTATCAATATCTGGCATAAAATACTGCCAAATGTTACATCCAGCTGTCTTCTTACGACCATTCAGTATTGAATTTCAAAAACTCAAGCCAAGGCTTCACAAAAATTACTCTGTGAGCATCAGAATCCCCAAATCTGTTGTTGTTATATCTTGCAAGTGTTGCACAAAGGAAGAGAGTATCCCTGATTGAACTCGCAGTAATCCGTTATTTATCTTGCATTTTTGAGGGATTGTCTTTGTCATCAAGATGCAGACAGGTTAGGAACTACAAGGCGAGGGAGGTGGGGATGAATGTGCAGGGTGAGATATGCAGTCCGACTGCGAGACAAACACAGACGGGACATAAAAGTCGTGAGATACAGTAAGGAGATACAGAGGGAGAAGAATGTGATGGACAACAGACATGCACCAAGATTATATCTGAGCAAATGACACATTACCATGAGAGCGTGAGATGCTTTCTAATTCAGCCACACGCCGAGCCTGTCCGCGTCCCAGCAGAGACCTAGTCACCATTTATCCTCTGACCATCACATCCAATCTATTTCACCAACACCATCCAAATCAATCAATGCAACAACAACAAAAAAAACCAACTGTTTGTCTGCTATTTCAAAATGAGGCAACAAGTTAATCCGTTTCAGCATTTCTCACGCTGCCATCAGTGGACCTGCTGTATGTTACTGATGGTGCTGAAGGTTACAGCGGATTTCATTGTGGATTTGCATAGCGCTCATGTGTGGAAATGATAATGAGAAAAGAAAATTGTTTCAAAAGCAATAGAGGCATAAATTAATTTTTTAAAAGTGCCTTTAAAAATAAAAAGCTTGTTCAAGATGACATCACACTTCGGAACTGCAAAAGTGCACAAGACTGTTCGCTGGAGCAGTGATTTGGACAGACACTTGTCTCACTGTCTTTATCTTTGTCTCTGTGTCATTCTCAACCTCCATTTGTTTTGTGTGTGTGTGTGTGTGTGTGTGTGTGTGTGTGTGTGTGTGTGTCTCTCACTTTGTCCTCCTTTTTTCTTCTGCCGTCTGTGTCTCTTTTATCTGTCCTCATCTCAGCCACTATCTTTTGTCTCCGTCACCAATGGTCTTGCTGTCTGTGTCCTTGTCTCACTGTCTGTCTCAGCATCGATCTCTCTTTGTCTCTATGTGCTTATCTGTCTCTTTTCTGTCTCTTATTTTTCATCTCCCCCTCTACCTGCCTTTGTCTCTGTGACTCTCTGAGTCCCGTCTTGGCTGTGGAAGGCGCACAGTTAGCATTTCTCCTTGCATGATCCAGCACCTATGTACCTGAGTGTTGGTGACCCACTGGCAGGACAAGGCCAAGGGGATGCCCTCGCTTAACCTGGCTGTTGGCAGATAGATGGTAACTTTTTAGAGGTGTCTGCCTGGGTCATATTAGTCACCAGTATTTGGACATTGTGCTCATGAGGGAAGGAAGTGGAACTTTTAATTTTTCTAAGGTCCTTACGGATTTGGACTCAGTGTTCTACCACTAAGCATACCCCCTGGCTCCATGCTGTCCTCAGGCTGCTCCCTTACACTCTGAAATAAACACTCACATCATCAAATCCCCAGTTGCCTTTTGATGACTCTACAGAAGGGTTTTTAAAAATTAAAATCTGAAGTTTAGCCACCAGAGTTGTTGTGTGTAAGTGATATGTGTCTCCACTGTGCCCTATGGGGCAGAGATGTGGACTTCGCACAGATGACACGTCACAAGTTTGGAGACCTTCCACATCAAATGACCAGAAAATTCCTGTCCTGTTTTGGGACGACTGTCTTCCTCAAACTGATACCTGTATTATGATCAACACCATCTGCATGGAAGCAGCAGTGGCAAAATCATCAGGGCATACAATCCACATGCTTGATAACCATCTACATCACCAAGACTTCAGTGAGGCCAAACAGACGGCCAGTGGACAAAGAAGACCTTATAAGGAGTCTAATAAGTAACTCCTGAAGTATTGTAATGTGAACCCTACCCAACTTGAAATCAACTTGGACTTGGCAGAAAAAAAATATGAGGACGTGAACTAGCTGATGGTCCAGACGTTAAACTGTCAAGTGTGAGACTGTTGGGTCCTTTGCTCAATTCCCAATCAGATAGTAAAATCAGTTTTCATTAATCCCTACAGTGTAACTTGGTGCATCATTATAAAATGCTTTGAGCATTTGCATTGGATGGAACTTGAACAGATATGCAGTCTTAAACACAAGAAGCAGCAACAGCAAACACAAACTTAAACTAAAGGGAGAGTGGGAGTAGTACACAGGAACAGAGGTAGAGGTAGATATAGAATATAAATTCAGTTGCAGATTTGTCTACATGTTGTAACAGAGACATCAAGATGATGTTCGCAGTAAAACTGTGGTCTTGGTTGATCCTCGCTGCCTATGTTTACTTTGTGAAGCACACCAAAAGCTGAGCGCTCTGGGGAAAAGAGCTCAGTCACAACAAATTGTTCAAAACTTGAGACTGATTCTGAAAGACACAGTGGCTGCTTGTAGCACTTCTCACATGGTGGTTGTTGTTGATATCTGGTGGTATTGGTTTCAGTGGTGGAAAAAAACTCCAGTGATTCAGTCTTTTCCAAAGAGATGTGCTTTAGGTGCATCAAGGCAGCCAAACATATATAATATATATGAGGTGTATTAGAAATGTATCCGACCTTATTATTTTTTTCAAAAACCATATGGATTTGAATCACGTGTGATTACATCAGACATGCTTGAACCCTCGTGGGCATGCAAGAGTTTTTTCACGCCTGTCGGTTACGTCATTCGCCTGTGGGCAGTCTTTGAGTGAGGAGTCGCCCACCCTCTCGTCGTTTCTTCATTGTTTAGGAATGGCTCAGAGACTGCTGCTTTGTTTGATAAAAATTTTTTCAAAAACTGTAAGGCACAACTGAGTGGACACCATTCGATAAATTCAGCTGGTTTTCGTTGAAAATTTTAACGGCTGATGAGAGATTTTGGTCTGGTAGTGTCGCTTTAAGGACGGCCCACGGTGCCTGACGGCGATCTGCGCTCTGAGGCGGCGTCATCTCGCTGTTTCAAGTTGAAAACTTCCACATTTCAGGCTCTGTTCACCCAGTAAGTCGTCAGAGAACAGAGAACTTTCAGAAGAAGTCGGCATGAGGAGTTTATGCGGACATTCCACTGTTAAAGGTCATTTTGTAATGAAAGAACATGCGGGCAGAGTCGCATATCGGGCCGGACCCGACCGCGGGGGGTCGCGACAGGAAAAACACCTCCGTTGGAAAACTTAACGGGCAAGTTGGAACATGCCCAACTGTTACTCACTTGTTGAAAGCCATCAAAAGCCGCCTGAATTTTACAAATGGTTTTCAACACGGAGGTGTTTTTCCTGTCGCGGCGCACACAGATTTGCGGTGTCATCACGGAAACGACTCGGCGAATTTGCGCGCACGTTCTTTCATTACAAAATGACCTTTAACAGTGGAATGTCCGCATAAACTCCTCATGCCGGCCTCTTCTGAAACTTATCTGTTTCTGTCACGACATCCTGGGTCAACAGAGCCTTAAATTAGGATGATTGTCAGCTCGAAAACAGCCAGACGACATCGCCTGGGAGTGCTGCGCGACATCCCGCTCCGTGGGAAGTCCTTAAAGCGCAGAAACACCTCATAATCTCTCATCAGCCCGTTAAAGTTTTCACCAAAACCAGCTGAATTTCTCGAATAGTGTCCACTCGATATCCCTCACAGGTCCTGAAAAAAGTTTGATAAAGCAACGCGCGCCATCTCGAGCAGCGTCTCAAACAAAGGAATTCAGCCAAGAGGGCTGGACCAGTGCTCACTCAAAGCCTGCCCACAGGGAAATGATGTCACCGACACGCGTGAAAAAACTCAAGCATGTGCACGAGGGTTCAAGCATGATTGGTGTAATCGCATGTCATTCAAATCCATATAGTTTTTTTATAAAACTGCTGGTTAGTTTTATAAGATACCCTCGTATATGTTTTGTCTTGTTTACTGAACGTATGAAGAGGAGTGGAATGGTTGCATGCAGTCAATCTCTTCTTCCATGCTGAAGCAAAAAATAAACTCCAGCTATTTTTCTCTTATATCCTTTGGTGCCAGCAATTAGGGGTGTAACGATACACAAAAATCATGGGTTTGATGCGTACCTCGGTTTTGAGGTCACGGTTCGGTTCATTTTCGGTACAGTCTGGGAACAAAATGCAAAACCTAAATTTGCTTGTTTAAACCAACGATTCACTGTAACATTATACAAACAGGAAAATAAAACAATTGCAGAGTGCTGCCTGGTAATAAGTTAAATAAAATGTTCTCAAACAACAAATATGTCAACTGATGCCTCACCCCAGACACCTCGCCCCAACCACCAGTAGAGGCCTCTACTGGTGGTTGGGGCCTCTACTCGTGGTTGGCTCTCACTGCGGTATTGTATCACTTCCTGTTCCGGAGCACAGCGGTGTTTTGCTGTATCTGTTAGCTGTTTAATCTGTGCAGTTAGATTGATCTAGTTAACTAGATAACGATTTGTTTCACCGTGTAATCTTCATGTGCCTTAACTAAAGCACTCCCTCTGCTGAATCACCTCTAAATTATTTACACATTATTCACTTTGTGTGTTTTTAGGGATCCGCTAGCTTAGCACAGCTACTAGCTCTTAGCCGGTTTAGCATGGCGGCTTCTCCTGTCTCTCCCGCACTTTTCTGCTCTGGGTGTGAAAGGTTTAGTTATTCCTCGGCCTCCTTTAGCAGTAATGATACTTGTAATAAGTGTAGCTTATTCATAGCTTTGGAGGCCAGGCTGGGCGAATTGGAGACTTGGCTCCGCACCTTGGAAAATCCTACAGCTAGCCAGGCCCCTGTAGTCGGTGCGGACCAAGGTAGCTTAGCCGCCGTTAGTTCCCCTCCAGCAGATCCCGAGCAGCCGGGAAAGCAGGCCAACTGGGTGACTGTGAGGAGGAAGCGTAGTCCTAAACAGAAGCCCCGTGTACACCGCCAACCTGTTCACATCTCTAACCGTTTTTCCCCACTTGGCGACACACCCGCCGAGCAACAAACTCTGGTTATTGGTGACTCTGTTTTGAGAAATGTGAAGTTAGCGACACCAGCAACCATAGTCAATTGTCTTCCGGGGGCCAGAGCAGGCGACATTGAAGGAAATTTGAAACTGCTGGCTAAGGCTAAGCGTAAATTTGGTAAGATTGTAATTCACGTCGGCAGTAATGACACCCGGTTACACCAATCAGAGGTCACTAAAATTAATATTGAATCGGTGTGTAACTTTGCAAAAACAATGTCGGACTCTGTAGTTTTCTCTGGGCCCCTCCCCAATCGGACCAGGAGTGACATGTGTAGCCGCATGTTCTCCTTGAATTGCTGGCTGTCTGAGTGGTGTCCAAAAAATGAAGTGGGCTTCATAGATAATTGGCAAAGCTTCTGGGGAAAACCTGGTCTTGTTAGGAGAGACAGCATCCATCCCACTTTGGATGGAGCAGTTCTCATTTCTAGAAATCTGGCCAATTTTCTTAAATCCTCCAAACCGTGACTATCCAGGGTTGGGACCAGGAAGCAGAGTTGTAGTCTTACACACCTCTCTACAGCTTCTCTCCCCCTGCCATCCCCTCATTACCCCATCCCCGTAGAGACGGTGCCTGCTCCCAGACCACCAATAACCAGCAAAAATCTATTTAAGCATAAAAAATCAAAAAGAAAAATAATATAGCACCCTCAACTGCACCACAGACTAAAACAGTTAAATGTGATCTATTAAACATTAGATCTCTCTCTTCTAAGTCCCTGTTAGTAAATTATATAATAATTGATCAACATATTGATTTATTCTGCCTTACAGAAACCTGGTTACAGCAGGATGAATATGTTAGTTTAAATGAGTCAACACCCCCGAGTCACACTAACTGCCAGAACGCTTGTAGCACGGGCCGAGGCGGAGGATTAGCAGCAATCTTCCACTCCAGCTTATTAATTAATCAAAAACCCAGACAGAGCTTTAATTCATTTGAAATCTTGACTCTTAGTCTTGTCCATCCAAATTGGAAGTCCCAAAAACCAGTTTTATTTGTTGTTATCTATCGTCCACCTGGTCGTTACTGTGAGTTTCTCTGTGAATTTTCAGACCTTTTGTCTGACTTAGTGCTTAGCTCAGATAAGATAATTATAGTGGGCGATTTTAACATCCACACAGATGCTGAGAATGACAGCCTCAACACTGCATTTGATCTACTGTTAGACTCGATTGGCTTTGCTCAAAATGTAAATGAGTCCACCCACCACTTTAATCATACCTTAGATCTTGTTCTGACTTATGGTATGGAAATTGAAGACTTAACAGTATTCCCTGAAAACCCCTTCTGTCTGATCATTTCTTAATAACATTTACATTTACTCTGATGGACTACCCAGCAGTGGGGAATAAGTTTCATTACAGTAGAAGTCTTTCAGAAAGCGCTGTAACTAGGTTTAAGGATATGATTCCTTCTTTATGTCATATACCAACACAGGGCAGAGTAGCTACCTAAACTCTGTGAGTGAGATAGATCATCTTATCAATAGTTTTATATCCTCATTGAGGACAACTTTGGATGCTGTAGCTCCTCTGAAAAAGAGAGCCTTAAATCAGAAGTGCCTGACTCCGTGGTATAACTCACAAACTTGCAACTTAAAGCAGATAACCCGTATGTTGGAGAGGAAGTGGCATCTCACTAATTTAGAAGATCTTCACTTAGCCTGGAAAAAGAGTCTGTTGCTCTATAAAAAAGCCCTCCTTAAAGCTAGGACATCTTACTACTCATCACTAATTGAAGAAAATAAGAACAACCCCAGGTTTCTTTTCAGCACTGTAGCCAGGCTGACAAAGAGTCAGAGCTCTATTGAGCCGAGTATTCCTTTAACTTTAACTAGTAATGACTTCATGACTTTCTTTGCTAATAAAATTTTAACTATTAGAGAAAAAAAATTACTCATAACCATCCCAAAGACATATCGTTCTCTTTGGCTGCTTTCAGTGATGCCGGTATTTGGTTAGACTCTTTCTCTCCGATTGTTCTGTCTGAGTTATTTTCATTAGTTACTTCCTCCAAACCATCAACATGTCTATTAGACCCCATTCCTACCAGGCTGCGCAAGGAAGCCCTACCATTAATTAATGCTTCAATCTTAAATATGATCAATCTATCTTTATTAGTTGGCTATGTACCACAGGCTTTTAAGGTGGCAGTAATTAAACCATTACTTAAAAAGCCATCACTTGACCGAGCTATCTTAGCTAATTATAGGCCAATCTCCAACCTTCCTTTTGTCTCAAAAATTCTTGAAAGGGTAGTTGTAAAACAGCTAACTGATCATCTGCAGAGGAATGGTCTATTTGAAGAGTTTCAGTCAGGTTTAGAATTCATCATAGTACAGAAACAGCATTAGTGAAGGTTACAAATGATCTTCTTATGGCCTCAGACAGTGGACTCATCTCTGTGCTTGTTCGTTAGACCTCAGTGCTGCTTTTGATACTGTTGACCATAAAATTTTATTACAGAGATTAGAGCATGCCATAGGTATTAAAAGCACTGCGCTGCGGTGGTTTGAATCATATTTATCTTATAGATTACAATTTGTTCATGTAAATGGGGAATCTTCTTCACAGACTAAGGTTAATTATGGAGTTCCACAAGGTTCTGTGCTAGGACCAATTTTATTCACTTTATACATGCTTCCCTTAGGCAGTATTATTAGACAGCATTGCTTAAATTTTCATTGTTACGCAGATGATACCCAGCTTTATTTATCCATGAAGCCAGAGGACACATACCAATTAGCTAAACTGCAGGATTGTCTTACAGACATAAAGACATGGATGACCTCTAATTTCCTGCTTTTAAACTCAGATTAAACTGAAGTTATTGTACTTGGCCCCACAAATCTTAGAAACATGGCATCTAACCAGATCCTTACTCTGGATGGCATTACCCTGACCTCTAGTAATACTGTGAGAAATCTTGGAGTCATTTTTGATCAGGACATGTCATTCAATGCGCATATTAAACAAATATGTAGGACTGCTTTTTTGCATTTGCGCAATATCTCTAAAATTAGAAAGGTCTTGTCTCAGAGTGATGCTGAAAAACTAATTCATGCATTTATTTCCTCTAGGCTGGACTATTGTAATTCATTATTATCAGGTTGTCCTAAAAGTTCCCTGAAAAGCCTTCAGTTAATTCAAAATGCTGTAGCTAGAGTACTGACAGGGACTAGAAGGAGAGAGCATATCTCACCCATATTGGCCTCTCTTCATTGGCTTCCTGTTAATTCTAGAATAGAATTTAAAATTCTTCTTCTTACTTATAAGGTTTTGAATAATCAGGTCCCATCTTATCTTAGGGACCTCATAGTACCATATCACCCCAATAGAGCACTTCGCTCTCAGACTGCAGGCTTACTTGTAGTTCCTAGGGTTGTAAGAGTAGAATGGGAGGCAGAGCCTTCAGCTTTCAGGCTCCTCTCCTGTGGGACCAGCTCCCAATTCGGATCAGGGAGACAGACACCCTCTCTACTTTTAAGATTAGGCTTAAAACTTTCCTTTTTGCTAAAGCTTATAGTTAGGGCTGGATCAGGTGACCCTGAACCATCCCTTAGTTATGTTGCTATAGACTTAGACTGTGGGGGGTTCCCATGATGCACTGAGTGTTTCTCTTTTTGCTCTGTATGCACTACTCTGCATTTAATCATTAGTGATTAATCTCTGCTCTCTTCCACAGCGTGTCTTTTTCCTGATTCTCTCCCCTCAGCCCCAACCAGTCCCAGCAGAAGACTGCCCCTCCCTGAGCCTGGTTCTGCTGGAGGTTTCTTCCTGTTAAAAGGGAGTTTTTCCTTCCCACTGTCGCCAAGTGCTTGCTCACAGGGGGTCGTTTTGACCGTTGGGGGGTTTTCCGTAATTATTGTATGGCTTTGCCTTACAATATAAAGCGCCTTGGGGCAACTGTTTGTTGTGATTTGGCGCTATATAAATAAAATTGATTTGATTTGATTTGATGCTGTCAAATGATTTCCTGAAAGCTGCGCTCGTCATGCGGTGTGAATTCACACACACAGTATAAATATAGGGTCTTACCTGTGCGTTTTGGTGAAGAAAAGTCGCTCTGCGGCACTTTGCGTCGTCAGATCAGTTAGCGGAGTAGAGCCTTCTCCCCCCTCCTTCCCCACCGGTTCTCTGTCTTGGCGCAACATGTCAAAAAAGTCACAGTGCCTCAATAACGTCTCATTTACCACAAGTTCCATGCGGTCCTGGCTGCACACATGATGAAATCTCGAGAAAACGTTATAAAATTACTCCATTGTCTGTGTTTAGTAGGGAGACCGTGCATGCGTGCTAGATGACGTCCGCATCAATATTTACCGTGTAACACTTCAGGGAAAAAACATTACATATGTATTAAAAGTTAAAAAATCTTTCTGTCTAACATTTTTGTGTGTAAATATATCATGTTACAACATGGAGACCCGCTGCTTACAGACAAGTGCGGCTTATTTATGTACAGTTTCTTTTTTCTTTTTAAAACTGGTGGGTACAGCTAATAATTCAGGTGCGCTCTATAGTCCAGACATTACGGTAAACACATGCAACGTGAACTCGCCCGTGCACAGCCCTGAACCGAACGTCCCGTACCGAACCGGTTCAATACAAATACATGTATTGTTGCATCCTTACCAGCAATGAAAACACATGACATTTTAGGTTGCATTCAGCTGCATTCAGTTAATGTGTCAGAAATAAGGAGAAATACTGTAACCATCCGATGTACATTTAACATACTGCAAAAAGTATACACCGCCTTCAGTGTATATCTCATAAAAAGTTTTAGAAATGTCCAACAGAAATAATGATAACCTGAACAAGAGCAATCTGAGGTCAAGGGGCTGACAAGGATTCAAAATAAGTATATGTGATTCACATCATCACACAGCCGATACTTGGATCCGGATTCCACAACATAATGCAATAACTGCATACTGATCCAGAACAGACCAACTGATCAAGCTGTTGCAATCTGATATATAATTCACAAGTTGAAACAAAATAGTATCTTGCTGATCTTGGTTTTACATCATCATGTCGTATCCGTGAAATAGTTTTGACTTAATTCTTAAAAGTCTACAAAGTGAAATCCTGATCCGAGGCGTTCCCAAGCCAACTGGGCAATATAATCTCTCCAGGGTGTCCTGGGTCTTCCCCGGGACCTCCTCCCAGTTCGACATGCCTAGAATACCTCCTTAGGGAGAAGGCCAAGGAGCATCCTCATCAGATGCCCGGACTACCTCAACTGGCTCCTTTCGATGTGAAGAAGTAGCAGCTCTACTCCGAGTCCCTCCCAAATAATCCAGCTTCTCACCCTGTCTAAGAGTGTAACCCCAGATACCTGCCACTTGTATATGTGTATGTATGTATATATAAAATTTCAGATGCTGCCCCAATCTATCTATTGATCTCTCGCTCCAGTTTACCCCCACTCGTGAACAAGACCCTGACATACTTAAACTCCTCCACTTGGGGCAGTAACTCTGAACTCACCCAGTGGGGACAATCCACCGTTTTCCAACAAAGGACCATGGTCTCAGATTTGGAGGTGCTGATTCTCATCCCAGCCACTTCACGCTCGGTCTCAAACCTGCTCAGTGCACATCGGAAGTCATTGCTTGATGAAGCCAACAGAACCACATCATCTGCAAAAGTAGAAATGCAACTGTGAGGTCACCAAACTGGACATACTCCAGTCCCTGACTTCACCTTGAAATCCTGTCCATGAATATCACAAATGGGATTGGTGGCAAGGGGCAGCCCTGGGCAAGTCCAGCTCCTACCAGAAACAGGTCTGATGTAATGCAGAGAATGCAGACACAGCTCCTACTCTGGCCATATAGAGAGCAGATTGCACATTGCAGCGAATCTGGTACACCATACTCCTGCAAGACCCCATCCCGCCCCCCTCTCCTCTAACAGTATACCCTGAGGGACCAAGTCATACACCTTTTCCAAGTCAACAAAACACATGTAGACTGGTTGGTCATACTCCCAAGACCCCTCCAGTATCTTTGCGAGGGTAAAGAGCTGGTCCACTGTTCCATGAACAGGATGGAACCCGCATTGCTCCTCCTGAATCTGAGGTTTGACAAACAGCCTGTGTCTCCTCACTACTACCCTTGCATAAACCTTCCCAGGGAGGCTGAGAAGTGTGATACCTCTTTAATTGGAACACACTCTCCAATCCCTTTGTTAAAGATAGGACCACCATGCCAGTTTGCCAATCCAGAGGTCCTGTCCTGGACTTCCATGCAACGTTGTATAAGCGTGTCAGCCATGACAGCTCAACAACATCCAGAGACTTCAGCAACTCGGGAAGAATCCCGTCCGCCCACGCGACTTGCCACCGAGGAGTTTTTGACTACTTTGGTGACTTCTGCTAGGATGATGGCACCAGATCCGTCCGAGTGTTCCAGCCCTGTGTTGTTGATGGGGGGCATGTCAGTAGGGTTGAGGAGATTCTCAAATTGTTCTTTCTACCACCTAACGATAACCTTAGTCCAGTTTAGCAGCTCTCCTCCGCTTGTGAATAGAGCCTGGGACTGCCCCAATAGAACTGCCTCCCTTTCTTGAGGTGCCAGAACCACTTTGAGGGTGACCAAAAGTCATTTTCCATGGCCTCTCCAAACTTCTCCCATGCCCAGGTTTTTGCCTCAGCCACCACTGAAGCTACAGTCTTTCTGGCCTGCTGATACCTGTCCAACAATTCCGGAGACTTTTGTGCCAACCAAGCACAAAAGGCTTCCTTCTTCAGCCTTTACACTTGAGTCCACCAGAGGGTTCTTGGGTTGCTGCCACGTCAAGCACTGACAACCTTGTGACCACAGGTCAAAGCAGCCGCCTCAGCAATAGAGACCTTAAACATGGACCACTCTTTTTCCATGTTCTTGACCTCCCTCAGGATCTGTAAGAAGTTTCTTCGGAGGTATGAGTTGAAGTCCATCTGGACAAGCCCTTCCACTAAAATGGTCCCAGAAAACCCTCACATCACATTTAGGTTTTTTTTTTAGGTCAGCCCGGTGGCTTACCACGCCATCTCAGCCTACTCATCACCAGATGGTGATCAGTTGACAGCTCCACCTCTCTCTTCACCCAAATGTCCAAGACACAACTTGCAGGTCTGATGACTTGATTACAAAATTGATCATCGACCTTTGACCTAGGGTGTTCTGATACCACATGTACTTATGAACACCCTTGTGCTCAAACAAGGTGTTTGTTATGGACAATCCGTGACCAGCACAGAAGTCCAACAACAAAACACCACTCAGATTCAAATCTGGGGGGCATTCCTCCCAGTCACTGCCTTCCAAGTTTCTCCATTGTTGCCCATGTGAGCATTGACATCCCCCAGCAGAACTAAGGGGTCTTCAATAGGAACCTTTTCCAGGATCACACTCAATGTCTCCAAGAAGGGTGGAATTATTGTTAATGTGATTTATTTATTTATTTATTGTTTAGCTCCTTGAATTAAAGCTGCAAGTCTACTGTACATGCATAAACATTTTGATGTTTTAATTTGAAGAACACTGTGATTGTCCAAATACCTATGGGCCCAAATGCATACCCAGACATAGAGCAAAGATAACAGCCTGATAAGCAGTGTTTCACCCACTGTACTCTGTCTCATTATCAATTCACAAACCATTTCACTGTTGTTCACACTCCAACCAATTTAATTTAAGCTGCTGCACTAAAGAACAAAATGCAGCAGATGAAACACAAAGGACGGTGAAGGAAAAGGACAACACACGCTGCAAAGCTTTTACTGACTGTAGTAGTCATTTGTTCATTAACTATTAGCTCACTCAACCCAGAGCAAAGCAACAGTCAGTGCCTTTGTGAGCTTTTAGGCTCAGTCTGGGCATGGTGCAAGAGAGATAACAATTATAAATGACTCGCTGAGCAAAGAATGGTTTCTTTGACATGCACCCGGTGAGAACTGAAGTCATTAATTTATATGAGAAAGTGGCGACAAAGCCTGTGGTTTGAAAATTGGTTGTGAAGGTGGAGAATCCTGTTCAGCCACATATTTGTAGATGAGATAATGTGGTGGATAAGAGGAAGAGGATTCAGTGAAGCGTGGCCTACATACAAAGACACCAGCTTCACATTTGTACTGCAACGCTGCCGCCATGACAATAAATTATTCACAAGTTAGTGGAGCCATCTTGGCCATTAGACACTCATAAAGTGCTTAATTCAATGACAAGTGGCTCTGCAGTAAAAGTCGAGAGCCAAAGTTTGAGTTCTTGCCCTATGAAATGTTCTTATTGTGCAGACAAGAGAATGGATACGTAGATGTAACTTAAAAACAATCAGGGTCAGTCATTCAGTATAAAAGTGCGAATGCATTCGTGCATGCAGTACTAATATTTTTTGCAAAGGGTCGCAGAGAATAAAAATATCAAATCATGATGTATTTTGTCACAGCACTCTCCACACTTGCCTGGAATTTTTAATGCAATACGGTTATTCAAGTTCAACACAGTTGAACTCTCTGACCTTGTCTCTGTGTTTTACACTCATGTTACAGAATGTGATCATGAGTTGCCTCTGAATTATGATAATTGAGCTTCATACTTTAAATTGTTTTAAAAATGTTGTTTGATTGCAGATGGGCTGATAAATGTCAGAATGTTAGCAGACAGATTTCTTTTAATTTGAAGGCTGTGCACTATAGTTTAGTTTTTTCCAAAGATTGCACTCTTCTGGGCAGAGACCTCAAATGTTGCACCTGGAATCTGTTGCAGCAATTCTCCCAGTTTGATGGTCATACTTCCGTCAAATACAAGAATATACCTTTACTGGACTGAACATTCACTCTATGGGTGCTACTATATTTACTGACATTAGCTCAGCCATTCTCTGTGCACTTGGAGTTGGTGGACTTGGTCCAAATTTCCCATTAGGAGCTGTGACTTTATATAGCATTCCAAGGTACTTTTTCAAGAAGGAGGTCATAAATTTGTGAGTCCCAGGATGTCTGGAATGCAGCATAAAGATGGAGAGCACCAAGAACTCTCAAGACTTGGACTTTTACCCTTCTGCAAAGCAATACATCTCTCTCCAGTGGCTTCATGTCTCCATGAGCTCTGGAGTCAGCTCTGAGAGACATGAAGCCACTGCTGAGATAGATAAATCCCTCAAGTTAGACTTGACAGGGATAAAAGAGACAAACTTTTTAAAAATTTTATTGGCTATAATTTGTTTGTACTGGAGGGTTCAGCCGATAGTCGAACCTCAGATTGAAGAGGAACAGTGCAGGTTCTGTCCTGGCCATGGAAAAAACAACCAGCTCTTCACTCTCACAAGGATCCAGGAGGGGGCCTGGGAGTATGCCCATCTAGTCTACATGTGTTTTGTGGACTTAGAGAAAGTGTATGATCAGATACCCCGGGAGATACTGTTGGAGGTGCTGCGGGAGTATGGAGTGAGGGGGTCCATTCTCAGAGCCATCCAATCTCTGTACTCAATCAGCGAGAGCTGTGTTTGGGTTCTCAGCAGTACGTTGGACTCATGTCTGGTGGGAGTTGGCCTCCACTAGGGGTGCACCTTGTCACCAATCCTGTTTGTGATATTCATGGACAAGATATTGAGGCAGGGGAAGGAGGGCCTTCAGTTTGGTGGGCTCAGGGTGTCATCACTGCTTTTTGCAGATGATGTGGTCCTGTTGGCTTCATCGGTCTGTGGTCTACAGCAATTGCTGGGTCAGTTCGCAGCTGAGTGTGAAGCTGGGATGAGGAACAGCACCCCTAAATCTAAGGCCATGGTTCTCAGCAGGAAACCGATGGATTGCCTAGACTGAGTAGGGAATGTGCCACTAATGTGGAGAAAAATAAAATAAAAAAAACAGCTGTATAATTAGTGAAAATGACTGGGTTGATATCAGTGATAAATAAAAGGGGACGCAATACCCTGCGGTTAAATGACCCTGGTTAAATAAAAAATATGTGCCACTCGCAGGATTCAAACCTGCAATTTACAAAAGCTCAAATTACCAGACGGAAACTTTAGCACTGCACTACAATCACTCTTATAACAGGAGCGTAAAATGCTTAAAATCAACAAGGAGATAAATGTATTTTTTTTAAAGAGAAAAAAGGGCAATAATAACTGACAAAACAGCATTTGTTACAGTGCATTTTTGGTGATACATGACTGAAAGTGGTGTATTTGTGGCACTGTTGGCTTGTCATATTGTTATAGTCCTGTGGTGCTCGTGTTCTACCGGACATTCAGATCGCTTGCTGCATAATCTGAAGGTCCATTTCACATGCAGCAGTCTGCCAAGGTGTGCTGTGTGCATCCACTGCAGCCTGGCTGTGTGCACTCAGACGTGGCCATCCGGCCCCCATGTGATCATGTCTGTAAATACATATCAACATGTCATTCATGTGTGCTCTCCCCCCGCATGCCACGTGTGTGTGGAAAATTTGCCTTGAATGTGTTAAAAAAATCGACTGTGTACTGTCTTTGTATTTTGGAGAGACCATATGCACTCTGTGATAAGAGCGTTGATAAAGCTTTGGGAAGCTCCTTCATTTCAGAGAGTTAACTGTTGATGCTCAAAGTGCAGTTGGACATATCAAAATAAAAAATAGTGACTTTAACCCATTGTGATTAGTTATTTTTTGCTGTGGTAACTGGCAAATTTGTTGTCTTTTGGTTTTGTCTCTATAGTGTTTCGTGTGCATATTTCACCCAACTAGACGATGAAGAACAGACAAAATTAGCCTCTCATGGCTTCTATGGTCTCTGTAATGATGCATTTCTTTGCGTTGAACATGAGACGGTGTATTGCGTATTTTAGAGACACAGTCCATACGTTATGTGGAAAAACCTATGAACTGGATGTCTTTGGTGTTACAGTAGGTTCTTCTGGAGAATTTTTGATATTGCTGGAATGACTTCTTGCCAAACAAGCAGTTACTGAGAGAGACAGATGACAAAGATTTATGAGAGAATATCAGCTACAACACTATGGCCAAGCGATGATGATCTAGGCAACTGGAAAATGTCCAGAGGACTCCCAAGAATCACCTGTCTGGAACTGATAAATGCTTTCTTTTGGGAGGTGGGGATGGAATGAATTGCTTGTGTGGCTGCAAATCAGTACCCAGTTTTTCATATATGGTGGCTGTGGTGTCACCAAACCCGTGCTTGCTGCCAGAACTAGCCTGACATTCGGTTGGAAGCCAAATCACCCCACCAAGTGAGATCTCCTCTGCTTTAGTGTGTTATAAAGAACTGCATCATATTGTCAAATTTTCTCATTGTCTGGCCCAGTGTAAAAAATAATAAAAGAAATATTTGTTGCAAGGATGCTGCAATGGATTACACTGTGCCATGCAAGCGGCATTGTTATTTTTTACACACCTGATAGAAACAGTGATACCTCTATGGTATCAAACCAATTTGGACTCTTCTACCTGTCAGTTTTCTGCAGGGTATAATTTGAAATATTCCATTTCAGTGCAGAAGGCAGGGGCATTCTCAGCATCAATAGTATTGACGAGGATATGAACCCTTATCTTAGTCTGACAGCAGGAGTGCAAGTACAGGGAAAAGGGCCGTGGATGTTTATCTTTCCAAAAGAAAGAGCACAAGATTGAGTGAGTGAATGAGAGAGGCTGATGGAGAGAGTTTTCCCTCTTACTGGAGGTGTAATGTTGCAGTACACTTCAGTGTTGAGCAGAGCAGTGGTGCGGTTGTTATATAAAACTGATCTCGTCCGTTTCTCTCCTCTGTGCGATGTACTGCTATTATATTGGAGGAAGCTGTCAAAATAAGAGTGCAACGGCCTTTATGAATGGCCCATGAAGTTGTCTCCTTGGCTGACCATGACATGCATCATTTAAAGTCATTTTGAATCTTCCACTGCTTGATTTTTTTTTTAATTGCAGATTCTGCCACTTTTCAGTGCTGAATGCTTGAATTACTTAGTTTGGTTGTGCCAGTCTCTGTGATGTATTGTCGTTTCTGCTCTGAAAAGCGAAGATGTGCGATCCAACTTTACTTCATTGACAGAATGTAGTACCTATATATCTTCATTCCTCTTGATATTGTTGATTAGCTCCTACTCTGTAACACCTGAAGGTTGAATTTTACAGTTTCTTATTCAGTATCTACGTATGGTGCTCTGCCAGTAGAGGGCAATAAGGCATTCCCATTTCTAAGAAAATGCAGTTCGTAATGGACTTTCGTATTTAAAATCAAGAATTTTCTCTGTATTTTTCTTTGCACTGGTAACAGAGTCAGGTTTGGACAGCAAAAATGTAGATGACTGAGTGGGACTTAGTCCATCCAAAACACTTTCTGTACATAATAACTAAGATGCAATCGATGTTATCATCTTGTAGCTCACCAAATTAAAAAGGGTGTTTAATGGAGATGTGGTGAGCTTTAATGCAACAATAAATTTTATTTTGACATATCCCATTGATGTGTCTGCTCAGCCCCTCATGTGAGCAGCAATTGATGAGTGGAGTTAAGCTCACATCCACAGGAGAAAGATGGTGTAATGTGGTAAAATCCTCAAAAGAATGAGAAATTAAAGCTGGAATTAAAGAATAGATGGATTGTATGGCTGGGCATGGTGCCAAGACTCTTCATATGTACTGTAAATTAACATTGGCTACCTCGAAATACCACTTTCAAGTGGTTTAAAAACCTTTGAAACATTCATATCAAACACTACCTTTGCATGAAAAGGAACATATCACAGTTCAAGCTAAAATACACAGGAGAACAGGAGAGTAAAACCACACTCTTAGGCATAAAATGTTGAATTTAATTGATAAAGTTAAGGTAACTTTTTCCACATAACATTGTCAATGAAGTGCAAAACAATATTGTAGTTGAAATTAATTAAATCAAATGAAAAATTATTACTTAAATCCCAATATTGTTTTGCACTTAATTGACAAAGTTATGTGGAAAAAGTTACCTTAACTTTATCAATTAAATTCTACATTTTATTTCTTAGAGTGCAGAAGAAATTAAAAGATAGAGCGCGTGGCTGTGGATGTTACCCTGAACACAAAACGGGAGCAGCCGAACAACATGTATACTGGGTCAAGGATGAATGCTGCAAAAAAAAAAAGGAAAGTTGATAGGACTAATATTTTTTTGAGAAATTGGGGATATTAGCTAACAACAGTGAACAATGGATGTTGTTAATTAATTTCTGGACTCATATGCCATTCCAACAAAGGGCTGTAAATCATCTATATATTAAAAACCAAGTAGCCTCTGTTTGTGTGCGTGTGTGTGTGTGTATACCTTCGAACACAAAGAAACTGGGGAGAGCTGATATTTGCCGTTTGGCATGCTTGTGTATTTTAGGTAAGGAATCCAGGGTTTTCATGTATCCCATAATCCCTTGCGCGCCAGAGAGTTGCTGCAGTCAAAACAACATAGAAAATCCACATGATGACAATTGTAAATGAATATTATACTACAAAAATTTAATTTTTTATGCTTTTCGTCACATTAATAAGAGACTGCTTCATGATACCCTGAAAACTTGCTAAAACAATTATAATGAATAAACTGTGTCTGCTACGTTTAATCTGCGTGGAATTTAATAAACCCAAACCGAATTTCAGACATATTATATATATTAGTCTGGAACAAAGAGGGCAAACAGTGCTGTAAAGAACAATAATCAAGACGTTAAAGAGCAAACTTCACTTTCCCCCAGAACAACAAGATCAGGAAGCGAGTGTAGCTCACAGCAGCTCCCATTGAAAATAACAGAGAGACAGCCTGTGATTCTCGCATGTTTACATAAAATAAACACAATAATAACATCTATAAACCCAGAGAATATATTCATGAGAGTTTTAGGCACAATATAAAAATAGTTTAATGTTGCGATGTTAATGCTGTTGTCCGTGTGCAGCTGTTAAAGTGCAGCGTGATCAGAGCGTCTCAATGCAGTTCTCAGTGTTACTGAGATCTTGCAGCATGACAACCTCTTCGAAGTTTTGCGGGATTTGAAACCTGAAAAGGGTGGATGAACATCGAGAAAACGGAAAGGCTCGGGTGGGGGAATTAATCTGTATAGACATCTTTAAGTTATTTTTTTTTCTCGACACACTCCACATATGCAAATGATTAGTATTAGCAAACTCATAAAGACTAATTCAGTAGTTTTAATTCAGATATTGACATGAATGGATATTTCTCACAGAAAAAAAATTTGCATAGCAAAGTCTCCTGCTGTTGCACAGATGTGGAAGACACTCTCTCTGCACTCTTAATGGACCTCTTGACTTTATAAAGTCATTCTTTCCTCAATCCTCAAGTGCTATGAACAGTAAAGCCCCATCACAAATAGCAAGAATGTGCAGGAACCGGCCCGGCACAGCAAATATGGTCATAATCCAGACGCAGTCGGGAGGAAAAGAGGCGTGGTCAGCCGTGTCACTGTGTCGCTGTGAATGCAGCCGGACTGCCTCATGCACACCTGCAGTATGCAGCCCAAACATATGCCAGACAACAGTCAGATGACACAGACTGCTGTCAGACGCCACCTATGTTGGAGCTGTCACTCACTCACTCACGAAATCAAATCTCCGCTTGTCTTCACATTCCCAGCGCTAAACTGACCTCTCATCAGTGTGTGTCTCACAAGATGGAGTGCACGCGTGTACATGCGTAGAACAGGTGATCCAAACAGCATGCGAGTGTGTGGCCAGATGAAGTGTTCACTCAGCTGCACACATGTGTTCACAATGGCTGAATGAGCCACTATGCGCATGTGCCTGCGTGCATAGCGCAGGTGATCAGTGTACAAGTGTGTGGCCAAAATGTTCGCTCAGCTGCATGTATATGTGTTCATAAACGCTGTACCAGCTCCTCCATGTGCACATGTGGGTGCACATGCACACGCAAGCACAGGAGCTGTCCATCCAGAGAGTGCACAAAAAGGCTGACAACTGTCAGCAATTGCCTGCTTGTGTACAGTCCAATGAAAATCCCTTCAGGTGTTTGATCAGTATATACTTGCATTGCTAGATTTTATTTGTCTGGCTGGACTCCATAACTGCTGCTAAACTGTGCTGGCAGTGTGCCAACTTCCCACATTTGCGCAACATTCTACAGACGCAGCCAGTGGACGTTTTCTTCTCTCTTTTTTTAAACTCTTTTTTTTTTGTAATTTTACTGGATACACATCTTAACACAACTGCAGTTGGATTATTGGTGTGGGACGACACTTCACATGGGATTTATTTATACCAGAGGTGGATTATGCATTTGTCAGATGATCGACAGCACACAATGCAGCCGGGTGAAAGGGAATTGACCAGCTGTCTGCACTGCACTGTGGAACGCAAGGTACCGGAGGTGAGCTACATGTTTATTTATGTTGTGATGGGCTGAGGAAACATTTTCGCATCATACCTGTTACAGACTTGAGATGAGATGAGATAAGATATACTTTATTGATCTCACAGTGGAGAAATTATGTTTACACTCCAGTTACCTCAGACAGCAGTTAGTCCACAATTATTACTTGTTTACCGTAATAATGGCACACATTAGAATTAAAGACAGCACATACACATACACATACAATTAGGAGATGAATATGTAATAATACGTGCATTACAGCTGTGACATCCCGTTCAGCTGCGTTGTGGGGCACTGCACTGAGCCTCTGATGCACGCACAGTGCTGCATACATATTATTACATAACATTTCCTTTGCTCTCCCTGACCGGGGTCCAGTGGAGGTGGACAAACGTGGCACAGCATTTCTGCAGGCTTTGCTGTGACCAGTCAATCTCAGAGCTCAATCAACCGCAATCAGATCATTTCAGATGCTGTTCTGATGCCGTCAGAATGTGTAAATTGTGGTCAGATGGTGCTCGGATTGCACATGGACCACTGTCGGATAGGTGTCAGATCTCGACAGCGCCCAGAGGATTTTGAACATCTGCAATCACACTCAGGATTGCCGGCCAGTTTTGACCAAATGTATGGACTCTCACAGATGGCTGCCAGAACATTTTCGAACTGCAACTGGACACTTTTTGAATGTGCACCAATTAGTCACTCTAATGCAATTCTGTGTGATTCTGGCTATGTGTGATGGGGGTATAAATCAAAGGAAATATCTCAACATTGCCATTCCCCAAATCACAATTTCAGTTATTCACTAAACTTTCTCATTTTTATTTCCTGCATTTTCAGTTATCTAAATTTTGTGTAATTTATTACCACCCTTGAAAAATGTCAGCTACCTATTTTATAAACATGAAACAATCTAGAGCCCATGGATCCCCACGGGCAACATGCAAGTCTGAGTAGAATTTTCTGTTACTTCTTCTTAGAGAACATTTTCCATTGTATGTTTATTGGTCTGTGACATTTTCCAGCCACCTCAGCCTATATTCAGGATTTGTTTTGCATTATTTGAAACACACTTTTTTTAAAACATTGGTTAGGAGTCCACATTGAAAGGAATGCATTGTTAGATGTGCTACCACCTGATGAATATTTCAGCACCTGCTTGCCATTTCAGGACTGTCCATGTATATAAAATTATGTATTGAATATTTAAACACTACAGCCATCCTAGGGTATGTATGTGCATGAGCAAGTATGTTGCTTGTGTTGTTTTGATTGTTTGAAAGGTACTTGATAATTTGTAATAGGAATGATGTTGCTCATATTAGGGAGAGAATAAAATGCATAAGTGTCTTCCAGCCTGCTTTCTAAGTCCTCATTCAGTTGTGAAGGCGATGTAAATTATAGCACAAAGTGAGCACTATTTCAGCCAATCACATGTTCACATAGTCAGATAGCAGTATAAATGTAACCGACTGGTGCTGATCAATTTGATACTGAAAAGGTCAATAATACATAAACATAGAGACGAGGTCCACTGAATTTTATTTAGTTTATATAGCGCCAAATCACAACAAAGCTGCCTCAAGGTGCTTCACACAAGTAAGGTTTAACCTTACAAACCCCTAGACCAAGCACACACAGTGGTAAGGAAACACTCCCTCTGAAGATATCAAGGAAGAAACCTCAAGCAGACCAGATTCAAAGGGGTGACCTACTGCTTAGGCCATTCTACCAGAAAGGTTCATCAAGCCACTCGGATCGGTTCCTGCAGCAAAGTCCGTTCCATGTCTCTTCCAGATATCATCTAATCCAGTCTCCCTGTATGTAGCACCCCTTGGGCATATACTGCAGAATTTTGGGATTGCCTTTCATTGTTATGTTGATGATACTCAGTTGTACATGCCAATAACTGCGGGAAATCTCATTTCCGTAAAATCCCTGGAGGACTGTCTTGTATCAGTGAGAAGCTGGATGTCTAATAACTTCCTACTTTTAAACTCTGATAAGACTGAAATGATGGTTCTTGGTCCAATGAGACATCAGCATCAATTTGACCAGCTGGCGCTCAGCCTGGGTTCATGTGTCATACATCATATGGACAAAGTGAGGAACCTTGGGGTAAAATGTGATCCCGCGTTGTCCTTTGACCTTTGATGCTGAGACCCAGATTCATGCTTTTGTTTCTTCTATTGTAACGTCCTATTTTCAGGGTTGCCGCAGTCCAGCATTAGGGGTCTTCAGCTGGTTCAGAAAGCTGCTGCCAGACTTTTTAAGAAAAAAATTTCAATTTATTTTTATTTATATAGCGCCAAATCATAACAGAGTTGCCTCAAGGCACTTCACACAAGTAGAGTCTAACCTTACTAACCTCCAGAGCAGCAGTGGTAAGAAAAAACTTCCTCTGAGGAAGAAACCTCAAGCAGACCAGACTCAAAGGGTGACCCTCTGTTTGTGCCATGCTACAGACATAAATTACAGAACAATTCACAAAACGAATATACAGGAAATGACATGAAGCAGAAGATTTGAACATATCACATCCACTTTGGCATCTTTGCACTGGCTTCCTGTCTCTGTGAGAGCAAATTTTAAGGTTTTGTTATTGACTTTCAAGTTGTTCATGGACTGGCACCGTCTTATCTGGCCGATCTGGTGAAACCCTACATGCCGGCCCAGGTTTTGCGGTCGCAGGACTACTCTGTATTCCCAGTGTGAAGGAGAAGTCAACGGGTCAAACAGTTTTTTCTTATCCTGTGGAATGGTCTTCCTGCGACTGTGAGGCAGTCGGAGTCCATGGACATTTTAAAGTCAAGACTTAAAACCTATTTTTATTCTCTATCTTATGAATAGCTTTTATTTCTTATCTGTTTTATTCTTTTACTTATCTTTTTAATTATGTATTTTATTTTTTTTTATTTTTACTTATTTAAAATTTTTTATTGAACTGTTCTGTGTGGGAATCCTTGAGGCAGCTTTTGTTGTGATTTGATGCTTTATAAGCTGATTCAATTGAAATGGAATTTACTATTTTGTCAATGACTAGTACTCTGTCTTAAAACTTATTTTTATTTTAAAAATGCTGGGGGGGGGGGGGGGGTTCAGTTTCTGTGGCACTGTCTGTTTCTGTTAAATGTCTTGAGGTGTTAGATGTGGTCAGATGTCACTTTGGACCCTGCAACGTATAGTACTTAGCCACTTGTTTTTCCTCAACATTTTGAAAAATTGCCAGAACACTTCAGAGATTAATCAATAATTCAGAAAATGTGGCAGCCATATTATGATCAGATTACTATTATTACACAATAAATGAGTCCTTGCTCAGTGACTGATTATCCTCAAAGTTTAATCTCTTTAAACTGTATTTTAAAGTACTGTATTAAGTATAAAATCTTCTTTAGTATTCATGAAGAAGAAGTGGATCCAGAAAATAATGACTCCCATTATGTATTTTATTACGCATGTAGTGAAATAATGTGTTGTTTCGGGCTTTTGACACTGCTCCTGATTAGAAGAAGAAAGATTGCAGTTTGTCTTGAGTAAGGTTTTACGAGCCGTCTTAATTAGACCAGCGATGCTTCATTGTCACTGCAGGCTGGTGTCGTGTTGACAATCCTGAAGCCTTTAACTCAGGAGCCAGTTTCTCTTTTCGGTCCCCACATTGTGCTCCGAATCGGAGAGAACTAGATGAGGCGATCTTATTTTGACTGTGAAATCACTGTGACAGACGCACATTATGCAATATTCAGTACAGGAGTGGCTTTGTGGTTTGTTTCATCCTTGCACTGGTTTAAAAAAAAAATGATGGCAGGACACTGATGACATTCTGTTTTTATGATTAATCAGACTGTGACACAAAGCTGTAATGTTTCCTTTCAGCCTGGTGTCTTGATGATAATTTCCCTCCTCCCCTAAATGTTTCCCGTCCAGTCTGAACAGACACAGACCCATGCAGGAAAATAGTTTGTGCTTGGGCGGATCAGCCCTAATCTGCTTGGCAGATGCCTTTGTAATGGTTTCAATTATGAGTGTGAAAACATGAAACATTCAGCCCGCTGTCTGATTCCCTGATTTAATCTTTGAAACTGTGGGAGAAATTCAGCACAGACACATGCGTGCATTGCAATGATATTCATATCAAGTTTCAAAGATATGAGGTGATGATTATGTGTATTTAAAAATTCATTCCCTTGCACTGAATTCGTCATCCAGCTATCAATCGTGCCATTACAAGCCGTTTGGTTGACAGCGGGAAAATCCTCCTTTCCAAAGAAGGCAGAGTACCATTGCAACATTTCAAAAATCTTTACGTGCAACACACACTCAGTATCATTTCATGCATGTATCTTTTAAAGATTATGACTAATACCATATGTATCTTCATTCCTGCGTGTGATGATTTATATGCATTATCACAGCTGAGGAAGCCGTTGGTTATAAGACAGTTATGCTGACATTTGATGTCTGATATGCTGCACAAAATGAATGATGGGCGCTGTCCATTTCAGGGAGAACATTTAAGAGTCATTATTCTACCATTATCATCCTTGCCAATGACGATGGCTCCCTCCTCCTCCTCGTCAGTGTGCTGCCTGCTGTATAATGGGCCCGGAGTGTCCATTACAGAGCCAAAATGGTCACAGTAGCACTGTAGCCACAGTCTGCGAAAAAACAGGCTGAAGGACAGGGGGTCAGAGCCCTTTTTTCTTTTTCTGAAAAAGAAAGAATATGTTGTTTTTAGGGGCCGCTGTTACTAATGGAGACAGATCAGTTTGTGGCATTAGTGGATGGGGAACAATTAAAATGCTTACGTCAAACAGCCTTTTCAGGGAAGGAAGATACAAAACCACATGTTGAAGGATAAAAATGGGACGACAGTAGGGACAGAAGAAGGGCACAGTCCAGTTTGAGTACTATAACACGAGAGCAATCAGAGAGCGAACCTCTCCATCCACAAAAGACCTTCAATTATCATTCATTAACTCAACTGAAGTGGTGGCAGGGGCACTGTTTTGCCAATATACAAATAACATGGACGCCAATGGGAGACAGTGTGAAAATGTTCATTAAAAATTGTCCATGCTCTGACTAAGAAGGAAACTGGACATCTGTGGTACTAGGTATTATCAGGATATTATGTCGCATGTTTTCTCTGGGTTTTAATCAAGCATTTAGGTGCCTCAGTGTTGAGGATCCCAGAGATTGGAGAATGCCAACGGGTTGTAATCCCGGACCCAAAGCAGTTCACTTTAATTCAATTTATTTAGTTTATATAGCACCAAATTTTAATTTTTTTGAATTTTGAATTTATTAGGCACTGCTGCTTAACCAAAAAAAAAAAATCACCCATTTACAGACCAAAAAATCAATACAAAAAAGTTACAGGAAAGAAAAGAAGAATAAAACAATGTACATGGTGCCCAAAAGGTGTAGGCAGAAGCAATGCTTATCAATGCCTACACCCACCCGTACAGTCAAATCAACCCAAGCAACCCAAGTTCATGCACGTTCATTTCCAACAAAGTCTGAACAGTTGCAGCTCATAAATACAGCTGAGGGAAGTCAGTATTTCACAAACAGATCCTATTTTGTACGAGTTACCACAATACATATTCAATAATAAGAATTCAAATGAAGCAGATTCATCATACAACACAAACTCAACGTTTTTCATCAGATACATATCCAGAAAACACCATTTCTTTGTATAAATATTTAAACCGGTTGATATTTGCCACAAATTGAGACACAGAAGCATTTCCTGGTCATCCTAGCTCCAGCAATTTTAAAATGATACAAACCCCTTACGTTATATATTCCTTCTCTTTGCATAAAATATTCTTGAATTCTAAATGGTAATTGCTTATTTTTCACTTTATACATCAATTGAGCAGTCTTAAACAAAATCATGTCATAGAGTTTTATATCTTCAATTTAATAAACAATGGGTTAGTATGATCCCGATACCCTGCATTGTGAATTATTCTTAATGCTCTTTTTTGAAGGATGAATAATGGTTGCACTGTAGTTTTATACTTATTGCCCCAGACTTCAGCACAGTAAATCACAACAAAGTTGCCTCAAGGCACTTCATACAAGTCAGGTCTAACCTTACCAACCTCTAGAGCAAGTACACAGGTGACAGGGGTAAGAAAAAACTCCCTCTGATGATACTGAGGAAGAAACCTCAAGCAAACCAGACTCAAAGGGGTGACCCACCACTTAGACCATTCTAACACCTACAATTTTTTGCAAAGTTTTACAAATCAGAAAATAACACAACAAAAGAAGATGCATTTGATGAGAAGTCCATGCAGGCATCCAGTCCACAGGCAGGGGTCATCCAGCAGTGCTTATGCCATTCAGTGGGCTTGTTCCCACAGCAGAGTCCATTCCACGTTCCACATCCGTTTCAGAAATGATGCAGTCATCAGATCCAGCCCTTGACGTCATCTGCACCTTGTCATGTTTTGACCCTTATCTGTGTCCGTGTCCCCTGTCCATGTCCTATTTTCTGGCCTTGACTTTTGTTTAGATGTTTTTATAGTTTAGTCACTTTTCAGGTCTTGTATTAGTTTTGTTCTGATTACCTCTTTTCTGTGTACTATACTTTTGCCACATTGTGAGTTCCATCTTAGCCTTCAATTTTCTTGTTGATATATTTTCAGTTCTTATATTTCACTGTTGGTTTTAGGAAGTGTCACTGTCACGTTTCCATTGCTTCTGCTCTTGTCTGTTACGCCCACCTGTAACTGAACTCTCTTGTCTCCTTTTCCCTTCTCTCTCCAACCACACTCCCTTCCTGAATGTTCCCCACACCTGTGTCTCGTTTTCTGGAATTAGCACCTGTGGTATTTAAGGATTGTGTGTTTGGTCAGGCAGTGCCAGTTTGTTGAGCCTTGAGTTCTCATTCCAGCCTTTAGTCATAGACCTGCTTTGCCTATCTGTGTTTTGACCTTGCTCTCTTTTGGGATTTTGCTTTTGTCTCAGCCCTGTGTACTTTGCCTCACCGTGTTGTGGTTTCTGCTTGTTTGTTGGACCATGCCTCAGCCTCACGTCTGCCTGTTACTGCCACCTCTCTGACTGTTAAACTGTGAATCGAACACCAGCCTGATTTTTTTTTGATAAAGCCTTTCATTACTCCTACACATTTATCTGTGAGTTTTGCATTTGTGTCCATCTTCTGAGCCATGCCTGCATGGCCCCTGACAGCACCTCGGAAAGAGAGTAAAAAAAGCAGAATTAGTCGGCCAGAGAAACTACACATGAGGTCTAATTCATCAGCATTAAGCAACAGGAAAACAGAGAAAATACAAAGGTGATCTCCGGCCACTAGCCCTAAGCTTCACTAACAAACCCAGAATTTAGATCAAGTTGAGGCAGAGACACGCTCCATTTAATAATAGAATGAATTTAAAAGGATAGGAAGCATATTAATTCAATTCAATTCAATTCAATTTTATTTATATAGCACCAAATCACAACAAACAGTTGCCCCAAGGCGCTTTATATTGTAAGGCAAGGCCATACAATAATTACGTAAAAACCCCAAAGGTCAAAACGAGCCCCTGTGAGCAAGCACTTGGCGACAGTGGGAAGGAAAAACTCCCTTTTAACAGGAAGAAACCTCCAGCAGAACCAGGCTCAGGGAGGGGCAGTCTTCTGCTGGGACTGGTTGGGGCTGACGGAGAGAACCAGGAAAAAGACATGCTGTGGAGGGGAGCAGAGATCAATCACTAATGATTAAATGCAGAGTGGTGCATACAGAGCAAAAAGAGAAAGAAACAGTGCATTATGGGAACCCCCCAGCAGTCTACGTCTATAGCAGCATAACTAAGGGATGGTTCAGGGTCACCTGATCCAGCCTTAACTATAAGCTTTAGCAAAAAGGAAAGTTTTAAGCCTAATCTTAAAAGTAGAGAGGGTGTCTGTCTCCCTGATCTGAATTGGGAGCTGGTTCCACAGGAGAGGAGCCTGAAAGCTGAAGGCTCTGCCTCCCATTCTACTCTTAAAAACCCTAGGAACTACAAGTAAGCCTGCAGTCTGAGAGCGAAGCGCTCTATTGGGGTGATATGATACTATGAGGTCCCTAAGATAAGAAGGGACCTGATTATCCAAAACCTTATAAGTAACAGGAAGCCAATGAAGAGAGGCCAATATGGGTGAGATATGCTCTCTCCTTCTAGTCCCCGTCAGTACTCTAGCTGCAGCATTTTGAATTAACTGAAGGCTTTTCAGGGAACTTTTAGGACAACCTGATAATAATGAATTACAATAATCCAGCCTAGAGGAAATAAATGCATGAATTAGTTTTTCAGCATCACTCTGAGACAAGACCTTTCTAATTTTAGAGATATTGCGTAAATGCAAAAAAGCAGTCTTACATATTTGTTTAATATGCGCTTTGAATGACATATCCTGATCAAAAATGACTCCAAGATTTCTCACAGTATTACTAGAGGTCAGGGTAATGCCATCCAGAGTAAGGATCTGGTTAGACACCATGTTTCTAAGATTTGTGGGGCCAAGTACAATAACTTCAGTTTATCTGAGTTTAAAAGCAGGAAATTAGAGGTCATCCATGTCCTTATGTCTGTAAGACAATCCTGCAGTTTAGCTAATTGGTGTGTGTCCTCTGGCTTCATGGATAGATAAAGCTGGGTATCATCTGCGTAACAATGAAAATTTAAGCAATGCCGTCTAATAATACTGCCTAAGGGAAGCATGTATAAAGTGAATAAAATTGGTCCTAGCACAGAACCTTGTGGAACTCCATAATTAACCTTAGTCTGTAAAGAAGATTCCCCATTTACAGCACTGAGGTCTGACAGAACAAGCACAGAGATGAGTCCACTGTCTGAGGCCATAAGAAGATCATTTGTAACCTTCACTAATGCTGTTTCTGTACTATGATGAATTCTAAAACCTGACTGAAACTCTTCAAATAGACCATTCCTCTGCAGATGATCAGTTAGCTGTTTTACAACTACCCTTTCAAGAATTTTTGAGAGAAAAGGAAGGTTGGAGATTGGCCTATAATTAGCTAAGATAGCTGGGTCAAGTGATGGCTTTTTAAGTAATGGTTTAATTACTGCCACCTTAAAAGCCTGTGGTACATAGCCAACTAATAAAGATAGATTGATCATATTTAAGATCGAAGCATTAAATAATGGTAGGGCTTCCTTGAGCAGCCTGGTAGGAATGGGGTCCAATAGACATGTTGATGGTTTGGATGAAGTAACTAATGAAAATAACTCAGACAGAACAATCTGAGAGAAAGAGTCTAACCAAATACCGGCATCACTGAAAGCAGCCAAAGATAACGATACGTCTTTGGGATGGTATGAGTAATTTTTTCTCTAATAGTTAAAATTTTATTAGCAAAGAAAGTCATGAAGTCATTACTAGTTAAAGTTAAAGGAATACTTGGCTCAATAGAGCTCTGACTCTTTGTCAGCCTGGCTACAGTGCTGAAAAGAAACCTGGGGTTGTTCTTATTTTCTTCAATTAGTGATGAGTAGTAAGATGTCCTAGCTTTACAGAGGGCTTTTTTATAGAGCAACAGACTCTTTTTCCAGGCTAAGTGAAGATCTTCTAAATTAGTGAGACGCCACTTCCTCTCCAACTTACGGGTTATCTGCTTTAAGCTGCGAGTTTGTGAGTTATACCACGGAGTCAGGCACTTCTGATTTAAAGCTCTCTTTTTCAGAGGAGCTACAGCATCCAAAGTTGTCTTCAATGAGGATGTAAAACTATTGACAAGATACTCTATCTCACTTACAGAGTTTAGGTAGCTACTCTGCACTGTGTTGGTATATGGCATTAGGGAACATAAAGAAGGAAACATATCCTTAAACCTAGTTACAGCGCTTTCTGAAAGACTTCTAGTGTAATGAAACTTATTCCCCACTGTTGGGTAGTCCATCAGAGTAAATGTAAATGTTATTAAGAAATGATCAGACAGAAGGGAGTTTTCAAGGAATACTGTTAAGTCTTCAATTTCCATACCATAAGTCAGAACAAGATCTAAGATATGATTAAAGTGGTGGGTGGACTCATTTACATTTTGAGCAAAGCCAATTGAGTCTAATAATAGATTAAATGCAGTGTTGAGGCTGTCATTCTCAGCATCTGTGGGATGTTAAAATCGCCCACTATAATTATCTTATCTGAGCTAAGCACTAAGTCAGACAAAAGTTCTGAAAATTCACAGAGAAACTCACAGTAACGACCAGGAGGACGATAGATAACAACAAATAAAACTGGTTTTTGGGACTTCCAATTTGGATGGACAAGACTAAGAGTCAAGCTTTCAAATGAATTAAAGCTCTGTCTGGGTTTTTGATTAATTAATAAGCTGGAGTGGAAGATTGCTGCTAATCCTCCGCCTCGGCCCGTGCTACGAACGTTCTGGCAGTTAGTGTGACTCGGGGGTGTTGACTCATTTAAACTAACATATTCATCCTGCTGTAACCAGGTTTCTGTAAGGCAGAATAAATCAATATGTTGATCAATTATTATATAATTTACTAACAGGGACTTAGAAGAGAGAGACCTAATGTTTAATAGACCACATTTAACTGTTTTAGTCTGTGGTGCAGTTGAAGGTGCTATATTATTATTATTACCATGCTATGGCAGTATGCTAGCCATATGAGAGGGAGAATAAGTGCATCTTGAGTCTGCATTTGAATGTCTCTACAGAATCTGACTATTTTATTGCTGTAGGGAGATCATTCGACAACACAGGTGCACAGTAAGAGAAAGCTCTGTGACTCACAGACTTTTTATTCATCCTAGGGACACAAAGTAGCCCTGTGCCCTGAGAACGCAGTCCTACATACCGGCCCGGTATGTAGGGCTTGACTAGGTCAGCTAAGTAAGGAGGTGCTAGTCCATGAATAATTTCATAGGTTAATAGCAGAACCTTAAAATCTGATCTCACAGAGACAGGAAGCCAGAGAAGAGACGTCAAAATGGGAGTAATGTGGTCAAGCTTTCTGCTTCCTGTTAAGAGTCTGGCAGCAGCATTTTGAACCAATTGGAAACCCCTAATGCTGGACTGTGGTAAACCAGAAAATACAACATTGCAGTAGTCCAGTCTAGAAGAAGCAAATGCATGGTTCAGGGTCTCTGCATCAACCATAGACAGGGTGGGACGAATCTTTGCTATATTTCGCAAGTGGAAGAAAGCAGTCCTCGTAATATCTCTAATGTGTAGGTCAATGGACAACGTAGGATCAAAAATCACCCCAAGGTTCCTCACTTTGTCAGTGTGACACATGAGCCTAGGTTAACCGTTAGCTGGTCAAATTGATGCCAATATCTTGCTGGACCAAGAAACATAATTTCAGTCTTCTCCGAGTTTAAAAGTAAGAAATTGCTCGACATCCAGCTTTTCACTGATGCAAGGCAATTCTCTTAAGGATTTTATGTGATTGAGATTACCCATAGTTATCAGCATGTATAACTGAGTATCATCAGTATAGCAATGAAAGGTAATCCCAAAATGCTGCAGTATGTGGCCAAGGGGTACTATATAAAGGAAGAAAAGCAAGGGGCCTAAGACGGACCCCTATGGAACCCCATATTTCATGTCGCAAAGGTTAGAGGTAGTGTTGTAGTACAAGACAGTGAGAATGACTGGTCAGGTATGATGTAAACCATGCAAGGACATTCCCAGTAATCCCAAAATGATTTTCCACGCCTATCAAACAGAATTTGGTGATCCACCGTATCAAACGCAGCACTAAGATCCATCAGTACTAGAACCGTAGTGGTGTCTCAATCCATTGCAAGCACAATATCATTTTCCACTTTAGTGAGAGCTGTCTCAGTGGAACGATATGTTTTAAATGAAGACTGCAGTGGCTCATAGAGATTATTCTCAGCAAGGTGGTCCACAAGCTGTTGTGAAATCACTTTTTCCAGAATTTTAGAACAAAATGATAGATTTGATATCTGCCTTTTCAATACGCTAGGGTCAAGATGAGATTTCTTAAGTAAAATAGTTTAATCACTGCAGTTTTGAAACATTCAGGAACAGATCCAGAGGTTAATGAGAGATTAATCATTTCCAACACAGTCGGCCCAAGGTTCGTCAGCACAACCAGTGAGATATTATCAAATTCTGCAAATCTGGCTAATACTGTTATGTGTCGACGCGGGTTGAGGAGCAGACCTGCGTCTGACGGAACCCAGCGCCAAAATAACCAGAAAGCGGTTCCAAAAACAAAACAATTTTATTTTTCCCCCTTCTGTGCAATACAAAGTGTACAAACGTAAACTGCGTCAGTCTGGCGGAGTGAAGGACGGCACGCTCTCCAGCGCCCAAAAGGATCGAAGCCCGGCGCTTCTGGACCCACGTTCACCGCCAAACACCCCCCAGGTGGACACGACAAACCGACTCTGCGAAGGATAGAAAAGGTGAGGTAAGTCAGCAGCTACAACTAATATCCTTCAAAGGCACACACTATCAGCAACACATTCAGGTCTGAATTTAAGCTTTATATAAATGAGCAGCTTCTCACAACAGGTGGAGGATCATCAGTCCGCATGCCACGGCCGTGAGAAGCGAGCTGCACAATTCTCATCAATGTTCACATGTACTGCATAACAAAATACCAAGTTACTGTTAACAATTATTCAGACAATCAAATCACCTCTGATGTGTGCTGACAGCATGTGTCCCTCACCCGTCCTCCTTCACAGGCACGATGTGTCAAACCCAGGCGCGGTACTCAGCGTCTCACAAAGGAACATCACAAGGTCGAGTTCCCGACAATTCTGCTTGAATCACACATGGCTTAAATGCAGAACGCCATCTCATTATCTGCTTCAGCTGAAAGTCTTTAAGGTTGCTCGTGAGCACCATCCACAGGTGCTGCACATCACGTTAATGAGGGTGAAGGACTCTTCTGCCAGCACCTTCTCCACAGACAATAAATCAGTTTGCATACCACCTGGAGAGCAAAGAAAAGAAAACAACACCAAAATGTCCAGCCAAACCCCCCCAACACACAACAAATACATCAGTGATGGCACCCACCTCGATAACAGGGTGTAGTGGCTGAATAAAGGCCTGCTAGGATATATTTAACCTAATGTCATCTATTTTCTTCTCCAAGTAATCTAAAAAATATTGGATGGAAAAAGAGAGTGACTTACAGGTGGTTGTCCATGAATAAGTGTTGCCACTGTGTCAAACAAGAACTATGAATTATGCTTGTTTTGGTGATCAAACCAGAGTAATAGGCCCATTTTGTAGCCAGTAGTGCATGCTTATACTCTGAGATAGCATCACACCACATGAGGAGGAACACTTCTAGTTTTGAACTACACCATTTTCATTCTAGCCCTCTAGCCTTATGCTTGAGGTCACGTAAGTAATCATTAAACCAAGGTGACTGTGTGTTGGGGGGGCATGGTTTTAATATAGGTGGGGCAATCATGTCGAGTGTGGTTGTGAGCACTGTGTTTAAGCTGTCCACAAGACTGTCTACTGAATGGTCATTTTCCAAAAGTGACCCTAAAATATCAAACAGTCTGGCTCCAAGTTCAATCATAGTTCAATCATCAGAGTTGATGTGTTGCCACAATGATAAATAAGTTTCTTGTTCCACTAAACACGGCAGTGTGACTGTAAATTTAATAAGCGAGTAATCAGATACCACTGACGCAAGAGGCACAATGTCGATATTTGTGACAGCGATACCATGAACGAGGACCAAATCCAGGATACTTCCACTAATGTGTGTCAAATCCTGAATGCATTGATGGAATCCTAATACATCCATAATGTCCATAAATGATTTGCAGAGGAGGTCAGAAGGTTTATTTATATGAATGTTGAAGTCACAGACAATCAGAATGTTATCTGCACGGGCTGGTGTTAAGGATTTTATATATATATATATATATATATATATATGTTATCACTGTTAAACATTTGTACCTTCGTCTTCTTTCTTATGAAAACGGTGTTGTGCTGTTTGCACCTAACCCCGAGAATGTATGTGTTATTCAACCTTGTTTTAGCATGCTGGGGTCAATCTGAACTGGGAATGAAGAGCTGGATGTACTTATTATTATTATTATACAACTTGCTTTCGTAGCCACTAATGACTGGGAGTGAAGCATGACGGGGTCAGGCTAAACTGGGAGTAAAAGAACTGAAGGTTGATTTGACTGTTGTGATGTGATGCTTAGGGTGAAGACCAGGACACTCCAGGCAGATGCACAACAGCTGATAACTGCAACAGACGAACGGGATGTGCTGACCTTCGACGATAAGAGTAAAAGAAAGAAACTGTTTTTCCTTACAGCTGCACTTATTGACGTATGTGTTTATGTTACGGGAAGAAACTTGTCTCGCGTTGCCCCCCCCCCCCCCCCCCCCCCCCCTTAGGACAAGTTTCATGATGTAATGAGGGCTTCTCTAATAAAAAGAGCGGGAGAACAGGCCAGACTTTAGTGTAGCCTTGGTGTACAGCCTGGCCGCACTCCGCGCGTGATTAATTTGACTTTCTGTCTCACTGGTGTTTCTTGACTCTGTTTGTCTTATCAAAGGTTTTAAGAATGTTTGGAGGAGACAAACAATGTTGGGTATTTTCTCCTCCAAACATTCTTAAAACCTTTGATAAGACAAACAGAGTCAAGAAACACCAGTGAGACAGAAAGTCAAATTAATCACGCGCGGAGTGCGGCCAGGCTGTACACCAAGGCTACACTACAGTCTGGCCTGTTCTCCCGCTCTTTTATTAGAGAAGCCCTCATTACATCATGAAACTTGTCCTAAGGGGGGGGGGACAACGCGAGACAAGTTTCTTCCCGTAACATAAACACATACGTCAATAAGTGCAGCTGTAAGGAAAAACAGTTTCTTTCTTTTACTCTTATCGTCGAAGGTCAGCACATCCCGTTCGTCTGTTGCAGTTATCAGCTGTTGTGCATCTGCCTGGAGTGTCCTGGTCTTCACCCTAAGCATCACATCACAACAGTCAAATCAACCTTCAGTTCTTTTACTCCCAGTTTAGCCTGACCCCGTCATGCTTCACTCCCAGTCGTTAGCGGCTACGAAAACAAGTTGTATAATAATAATAATAAGTACATCCAGCTCTTCATTCCCAGTTCAGATTGACCCCAGCATGCTAAAACAAGGTTGAATAACACATACATTCTCGGGGTTAGGTGCAAACAGCACAACACCGTTTTCATAAGAAAGAAGACGAAGGTACAAATGTTTAACAGTGATAACATATATATATATATATATATAAACTCCTTAACATTTCCCACCTGTTTATCGCCTGTTAAACATATAGTAGGCATCACCCAGCTTAGTTAGTTAGTTTATTAACTTAGTTTATTCTGTCCACGTTTTTATTAATTGAACACCACCAACAGATGGAAGATTCGAATCCAGCTGCTATTTGATCAACCAGTTTATACTCGTCAGGCACTCCTCTGGGGACTCCTATTGCGTCAATATATGTTGGATTTCCTACTCCTTTCCAATCTCTTTTTACTCTATGTCTGGCTATGCCTTTCTGCCAATCCTCAGGAATAAGAGAGGCTGCATATGTCGTAACGTCTTCAGGGGTCATGGGTACAATAATGATATTAATGCACAATAACCTGACACATTTCGTGGCAGTCTGTCAAAGATTCTGTTATCACCACACCACCACCATACATCACTTCGGCTGACTGGTATAAATGAACCGTTTTTCTGTATTATTCGACTACACCACTTGTCTTATTACTTTTTCAGCTAAAGCTTCATAGGCTAAGAGTGTGTTAACTCATCACGTCAACAGTTCAAGCTTGAACTGGAGTTGTGAGCTTTTCAATATCATCATAATTCTCAGTACAGTCATTATAGTTTTCTCCACTAAGGTCTGACTGTTTCAATGCTTGATATTTTGGCATAGTTTGTTGGAAGGCCAGATTACACTGTACAAATGTATTTGACACCATTTTGCCAACCATTGTTTTGATATAAGGGATCACACAACACATGCAAAGTCCAATCAGAATTAGGACTATAATAACTGGTGTCACCATTTTCAATAGTAACTGCCAACATGGTCCTGAAGTCAACCAGGACCAGGGATTCCACCGGTTCACGGCTAGGGTGTCTTTATGCATTGCATCACGAAGTTTATTCAGCTCTTCCAATGCGTCCTGCATATCCACTGAATGAATGGAGTCTGGGATGAAAGTACAGCATGTTGTGTTCAGCAGAACACAAACTCCTCCCTGTGAACCAGTAAGCAAGTCTAAAACCATGCGATTTTGCATCACCATGGTACGTAAAGCATCTATTTCAGTGTTTTGAGCTGCTACTATTTTTTTTGTTACATTCATGAACAGACCCAATCGATAATTCAGAGTTTCAATCATTAATGAATTTTTTCCCACTCCTATCCAGGGGAACAATGAATGTGCTATTTTATCTCCTACAGACCACAATTTTTTGGTCCTTTAGTACATCCGAGCCCCACATGTGATCATGTGGTAACACATCTGGGTATATCAATCTCCTCCGTCTGGTGCTGCCATTCTTCTCTGTGGAGGTCCTACCACATATGTATGGTCAGTCACCTGGGTAGGTGCACACACACCACCCCAATTTGGTGGGAGACTCATGTACAGTCTGGAACCACAAAGCCAATAGATGTCATCATACACCGGAGTACCATTTACAGGTGGTAGCAAAAACTTACTAACATAAGCACATGATTCATCCGTTCCCCATGGACAGGAGCCTGTATAATTACATCCCCGTCCAATGTGATGAAGATAAGTACCATCCACATATTATGTTTTGGTTAGGCTTAAATTATTTGATAAAACATACGTTTGGGTACACAGACGTTTCTTAATTTTACTTACAGTTTTATTCCCTGTCCCGTAAAAGCAATTTGGGAATGGCCGTTGTGATGACAATTTAACGTGATGATATTTTTGCGTTTCCCTTCAGTCTAGTCAATGGAGCAGCACTTGGGCACGCTTGTACGTCCTCTGTTGAAATCCCTATCATATAAGTGGTTGCACTGAGGCAAGTGGTGTTAGAACTGCCCCCGAAATACAGTTTGATTATGCATCCGTATGATAAGACATTCTGTCACCCTAGCAGGGTACGGTTTAGCCGTCAGAGCTGGGTGTGTTGAGGATATAGGTATTTGCGAACAAACATAACAATTAGTAACGTAATTCCATAGCCAATAAATGAACATATCTGTACCACATATTAGTATGGTATATATGAGGGTGTCCATCTGTCTCGTTCACATTATGAATAAACCTCTTCTGACGTTGCTTGCGTTGTTCTCTGGCTCGGTCCACAGTGAGCTGCAATTCTTGGGTCAACCACCAGGCCAGGAATCCGAGGAGCACGAAACACACTAAGATCACAACGCAACCGGCTGCCCTACCAACAGTCCGGCAGCGGCGGCGCTGAGCACGCCGCTCCGGGGTCTGCTGTAGTTCAGTCACGATTGCTAGGATACAGTGTTGTTAACCACCTCACCTAATAGTGCAAGGATCTCCCTGCTTCACTGGCATTGAGACAATCTATTGCTAATTAAATAGACTTCCTTTGTAGCCAGACTTCCCCTTACACTGTGGAGGCAGCCAACACACGCTGTATCTTACAGTGATGTATCCACGTTGATCTCTCCGCTATCTTTACTGCAGTTGGTGTTGTTAACAGCACTTGGTATAGACCTTCCCAACGAGGACTGGACCAGTTCTTCCTCTTAATCACTCTGATGAACACCCAGTCTCCTGGCTAGACTACTGGAAGGCCGTCCTGTGGAAGATCAAAATTATTCGGCAGTAAATGTGTTTAAGTTATCTCTTTCTGTGTTAATGTCTTTTTCATAAAATTTGCTAATGTTTGTTCCTCATCTGCTGTTTTAGTATCCATGTCAAAATTGGTAGACGATATGGTCATCCATAAAGTATCTCAAATGGTGTTAACCCTGATGGTGTTGGTGTTATTCTCATATACAATTTTACTAGGTCCAACATTCAATCCAGGTTCGTTTTGTCTCTTCTATACATTTCCTTAATCTTATTTTTATTGTGCCCTTTGTCCTTTCCACTAATCCGGCACTGTGTGGATGATAAGCACAATGATTTTTGAGATTGACCTGTAGCGCTTCTCCTACGTATTGCACTATTGTATTAACAAAATGCGCTCCATTATCTGAATAAACTGTTTCTGGTATTCCAAATCGTGGAATGATGTCTTTGCACAATGCCTTAGCCACTGTAAGTGCATCTGCATGTTTTGTAGGGAACAATTCTACCCATTTTGAGAAGGCATCAATTACGACTAAACAAAATTCCTTCCCTTCATGTTTACTCGGCTGTATATAATCCATGTGAATCACTTGAAAGGGATATTGTGGTGTTGGAAATTTGCCTCTTTGGGGTCTCAAATTGCCTTGTGAATTGTGTTTTGCACATGTCATGCATGCTCTACAATGCTGTTTTGCATATGCATCGAACCCATAAAGACAAAAAATAGATTGCAATTGCGATATCATACCCCCTGATGAGACATGCGTCACGCCATGGCTCATAATAGCTGCCCATTTAAACATATTTTTTGGCAATATGGGTTTCTTTTGTGGGCATACGTACAAATCATTTGCATACGTAGCTCCTTTATTTATCCACATCTGTTTTTCTTTCAGTTGCCTGCTGTTGCATGTCAGCAAGCAGTGTATGACCTAAATGCAAATCTGGAGTGGTTTCCTGTACAACAAAAATAGAAGAAGCTGCTGCTGCCTCTTTTGCTGCTCTGTCAGCAAAATCATTTCCTTTTGAAATACTGTCAGAGCCCTTGGTGTGAGCCGCACATTTGCATATAGCAATTTGTTTAGGCAATTTCACAGCCTTCAGTAGTGCAGTTAGGAGTGTGGCATGAGTCACTGGCTTTCCAGATGATGTCACCATTCCACGCTCTTCCCACAGTTTTGCAAACACATGCACTGTGCTAAAAGCGTACTGGCTGTCTGTATAAATTGTTACAGCCGTACCTTTAAACAGATAGCAAGCTGCAGTTAAAGCAACTAATTCAGCTGCTTGTGCTGAAAATGAGGATGGCAATGAAGCAGAATCCAATACTTCTGAATTTGTGACAACAGCATATCCAGATTGTGTTTGTCCATAAGCGTTTTTAGTGGAAGAACCATCCACATACACAATTGTGCTGTTTGGGATGGGTGTGTCCTGGAGGTCTGGGCGTGCTTTCGTACAGACCGTAGCTACATCAAGACAATTGTGCGGCTCACCATCCTCAGGTAAAGGTATCAATGTGGATGGATTCAATGTTGTACAGCACTCTACCGTAAGGTGTGGTTGTGATAATAGCAAGGACATGCACGAAAGATGTCTTGCTGGGGACAAAAGGCTCATGTTTGTCTGCAACAGAAGTGCAGAAACTGCATGTGGAACTTTCAGTGTCAACTGATGGAATAGAACAACATTACTGCTACTTTGAACAGCCATAGAGGCTGCAACAACAGCCTGTACACATGGTGGTAGAGCACTTGCCACTGCATCCAATTTAGATGAGTAGTAGGCAATTGGCCTTAATTTTGAGCCATACACTTGAACCAAAACACTAGTCATGAACTTATTCTTACAATCAGCTGTTTGAATGAATGGTTTACTAGAATCTGGTAGTGCCAAAACTGTGGATGACACTAATGTTTGTTTTACTTTTACAAAAGCTTCCTCAGCATCTTTGTTCCATTCCAACACGGTTGACATTGAAATATCATCCTTGTACATCAAATCAGAAAGTGGACTAGTCAATTCTGCATAACAGGGAATCCATGCCCTGCAGTAATTAGTCAGTCCAAGAAATGACATCATCTGCTTTTTGGTTTGTGGTTTTGGAGCGTGTAAAATTGCTTCCTTCCTGTCAGACAGGATCGTGCGCCCTGTGGCTGATAATTCATGTCCTAAATATTTTACTTTATCCCTACACAACTGAACTTTGTTTTTACTCACTTTGTGGCCATTATCAAATAAGAAACATAATAATGCTACTGTGTCAGTTATGCAGTTTTCTCGTGTGTCAGAGGCAATCAGAATGTCATCAACATACACTAATAGTTGGCTATCTGCCGGTGGAACAAAATTGGCTAAACATGCTGACATGACTTGAGAATAAATAGTTGGACTCTCTGCGTAACCCTGCGGTAATCTGGTAAATGTATATCGTTGTCCTTTAAAGGTAAAAGCAAACCAGAATTGACTATCTGGGTGTACTGGCACAGAGAAAAATGCATTACTTATGTCAATTACTGAGAAACTATTAGAATTTGGTCTCAGCGAATTTAACAAGGTGTGTGGATCTGGGACACATGGTGCTCTTTTAATCACAGCAGCATTTACTGCCTGCAGATCTTGAATCATTCTCCACCCCACTGAGGGCGGAGCCTTTTTTACAGGAAATATGGGTGTGTTACATGGTGAATCTGGACATGGCACTATTACTCCTGCTGTTAATAAATTCTCTATTACTGGCCTGATTCCTTCAATTGCATCAGGTTTCAATGGATACTGTCTTACACATGGTCTGTATTCTGTTTTTGGTCTTATAACTACAGGTTGTGCATTTTTTATCAGTCCTACGTCTGAAGGACCTGTTGTCCACAATCCTGATGGTACCGAAGAGAGAAGATCATCTTCTTCAGGACTCAACTGAAACACTCAGGATTGTGAAGTGGACACATCAATGTGTGTTCCAGCTGTCAGCACCAATGAGACATTAACTGGCACTTTATACAATTTAGTTGATGGACTGAACTCCGTTCGTGGTCCAACTCTGCTCCAATCAGTGGCTGACAAAGCTGTTATGACTGTCAGTCCCAATTCTTGCCATTCTGTCAAATATGGCTTACAAAGTGACACATGTAATGGCATACCTGTGAATCTCAATTTTAAAACATCTTCAGTGGCACCTGTTACTGTTATGACAGCTGTTGAGTTGCCATCATGAATCAAATCGGTCATTGTCAGCTTCACAGGTGAAATATTTTTCAATTTGTTTTCATACACTGGTGTTCCTGGCAATATGCCACTATGGACTCTAAATACACTCTCAAATCTGCATCTAAACTCTGTCCATGGTTCTCCTTCTTTCTGAGTTGTCCTGGTAATTTCAGTATAATTTATCTTTGGTCCTAACACACCTTTTGCACGTGTAATCATAGCTTCCACTCTTGTTTTCAAGACTGGATCATCATGTGGCAATGGTACGCCATCCTGGTCTGCAGGATTCCAGTCTCCGCGTATCTGACTCCATTTAGGGCCACATGCTTTCATCCACACCTGTTGGACTTCAGGTCCACTAAGGTGGTAAGAACTTCTAATGTTTTCTATATCCTGCATAAATCCCTCAATGTCGACATGTGGCGATGGTATCATGTCGACTGCTGCTTTGATATCATCAGCATTCCATGTTCGATATACGAGCATGGTTGATCGCTGTCCTGCTGTTCCTGCACGAGGATTTGGTACTTCTATCATAGGATAGGCACCTCCCTGGTCACTGTGTTCCACCATGGGAGGGGCTGTAGGCACTTTCGCTTGACTGCGTGTTTGTGGTTTTTCTGGTTTTTCTAGTTTTTCACTTTTTACCTTAGGTTTTACTGCCAAATCATACTGTGGTGGCGGTACATCGTCATCCTCTGGTAGAGGAGATGAAGGTGTTGTCACCGACGATCAAGCCGGCGGTGGTTGCTGAGGCTGTTCTGGTTCTCTGTGCTGAATTATCACATCTTCTTCTGCCTTACCTACAGCTTTCTTTTTCCTTGCTTTCTCTAATCGTCGCTTCTCTGCTCCCTTCTGTCTGTTCTCTGCTTCCTCCTCCCAAAATGCCACTAAATCTGCCCCTACTTTCTGCATCTTTTTCTCATCACCTTTATGTTGCTGTTCTAACTCCTTCTTTAGCTTCTGTATACTGATCAGGTTCAGTCGTCCGTCAAAGTCATGTTTATTTATCCAGGTCTCCAATTTCTTTGTTGCTTTTGGATTTTTTTTGCTTCCATAAATTTCCAGTCGTCAGTTGATAAATTTTCCTTATTTTTAGACGTCTTACCCCCCATTTTTATTATCCCTTGTTATAATTTGGACTTCAGACGGGGGCACACCTAGGGTGTTCTAAATCTGAAGTTTTCACACTTTCTTTGGACGTGACAATTAATTTGCCGTCGTGTGGTTGATTCCTTCACCTCCCCGTAGGAAGCGGAATCACTTGCCTCTGCTTCCACACGCACGGTTGTCACTAACGTTGTCCAAAGTATTACACTTTCACACAGTTATTTACACTTACACAAAACACTATTTACACATAGAAACACTTTTAATAATCGTACGCGTATTCTTAGCCCAGGGGAGCTCGCCCTCCCGTGAAATTTAACTAATGTCCTGCATTAGGGGACTCCGCCGTCCCTGCTAAATTTAACTGCTTTTTTACAGTGCACGTATTTCTACCCGGGATTTCCTTTACGTATTAAAACAGAGGAGTCCGTATCCTCCTTCCGGAATTTAACTACGTGCGTCCCTCGCAACCGTAGAGGAGTCCGCCCTCCTTACAGAGTTTAACTGTGTTTCATTAACAGACGATTCTGTATCATCGCTTACGGAGTTTAACTGTTTTATGTGATCACTTTTATCCCCTACCGGTACGCGTATATAAACAGAGGAGTCCGCACCCTCCTTACAGAGTTTAACTTCTTTGCATTAACAGACGATTCTGTATCATCGCTTGCGGAATTTAACTGTTTTTGTGATCTGATCACCACTCACTCAGTACTGTTTACAAAGAAATTTTACTCACTGACTCGACTTCCTGTCTGTCTTCTTCGGGAAAATCTCGTCAACCAGACGATGCCAATGGTGGTCGACAATTGCAGACACGATCAATCGATCGGACCTTGGCCAAGGATTTACGTCTGGACTTGACGACCTCCGCTGGACACCTCCGGTATTGTTGAGCTCCCGGACGAGCCCCCAGTCAATGTTGGGTATTTTCTCCTCCAAACATTCTTAAAACCTTTGATAAGACAAACAGAGTCAAGAAACACCAGTGAGACAGAAAGTCAAATTAATCACGCGCGGAGTGCGGCCAGGCTGTACACCAAGGCTACACTAAAGTCTGGCCTGTTCTCCCGCTCTTTTTATTAGAGAAGCCCTCATTACATCATGAAACTTGTCCTAAGGGGGGGGGGGGGACAACGCGAGACAAGTTTCTTCCCGTAACATAAACACATACGTCAATAAGTGCAGCTGTAAGGAAAAACAGTTTCTTTCTTTTACTCTTATCATCGAAGGTCAGCACATCCCGTTCGTCTGTTGCAGTTATCAGCTGTTGTGCATCTGCCTGGAGTGTCCTGGTCTTCACCCTAAGCATCACATCACAACAGTCAAATCAACCTTCAGTTCTTTTACTCCCAGTTTAGCCTGACCCCGTCATGCTTCACTCCCAGTCGTTAGCGGCTACGAAAACAAGTTGTATAATAATAATAATAAGTACATCCAGCTCTTCATTCCCAGTTCAGATTGACCCCAGCATGCTAAAACAAGGTTGAATAACACATACATTCTCGGGGTTAGGTGCAAACAGCACAACACCGTTTTCATAAGAAAGAAGACGAAGGTACAAATGTTTAACAGTGATAACATATATATATATATATATAAAATCCTTAACAGCTGGCAAATTAGAAATAAACTCACCAAATTAATCTAAGAATTCAGAGTATGGGCCAGGGGGCTTATTTACGGTGACAAAGTAGCCCGGTCGATGACCCTGGCTATATGTAGTATCCTGGGCAGAACGGAGCATCGGATGTTCAAACAAATTATATTTTAGACCCCCAACAGCTAGTAAATTAAACCAGATTTCTAAATTACAGCAACACCCCCGCCTTGCTTCATATCACGAGGGATGTGACTAAATGTGTACACCGGTGGGCAGGCTTCATTTAAGGGGAGGACAACAAAAGATTTCAGCCAGGTTTCATATAAACCAATCATATCTAAGTGGTGTTCCATAATTAGATAGTTAATCAACAGACATTTTGAGGCGAGTGACCTTATATTAATGAGACCCAGACTGAGGACCCCAGTGGGGTTGACAATTGGACTCTTGGGATTTGGGGGTGGTTGCAGAGTAGCATATATAAGATGCCTAAAATTAGGTTCAGGCTTAAGAAATTCCATGTGGGTTATAGCTAACAGTCAAGTCTCACAGCTCCTCAGCCCACCAAAGCCACAGGCAGTATTATAATGTTCCCATTTTACATGTATGTCACTTTATGCACATTTGTCAGAAAATGGGATGACCAGTTGATTCAACATTTTCACGAGAAGTTTGGGTTAGGTTAAAAGTTTTAGATTTTGGGGTCAGAGAGACAAAGGTCAATATCAATTAAAGCATATTTTTTAGTTTAGTTTATTAGATTATTCAAGGGACAATGTACAGCATCATTAAGCTCAATGAGACAGAGATGAGTTGCACTGAATTATAGCTAAATAGCTGATTTCCATCCGCAGTCCCTAAACCAACCATAAACCATAACTTGTCAAGACCTATCTATTTAGGTACGGTGGCTTAGTGGTTAGCACAAACACCTCACAAGAAGAATGTTGTGGGATCTAATCCCACATTTCTGTGTGGAGTTTGCATGTTCTCCACATGTCCACACAGGTTTCCTCTGGGTGCTCCGGTCACCTTCCACAATCAAAACAGGATTATTTAGGTTCTGCTCCTTTCTCTGCCCCTGACTGAGGCAGCATGTCTACATCTGGAGTTGGTCACTGGGTGCCGGACTGTGGCTGCCTCCTGCTCCTATTGGTTGAATTGTGTCTAACTTTAATTAGGATGGGTGAAATACAGAGAACAAATTTTGTTATGTGTGTGTGTGTGTGTGTATACATATATATATATATATATATATATATATATATATAATATATATATATTAATATGTGTGTGTGTGTGTGTGTGTGTGTGTGTGTGTGTGTGTGTGTGTGTGTGTGTGTGTGTGTATGTGTGTGTGTGTGTGTGTGTGTATATATATATATACTTGCTCTGGGTTGGTAAGGTTAGACCTTACTTCTGTGAAGTGCCTTGAGGCAACTTTGTTGTGATTTCACGCGATATAAATGAAAATAAATGGAAAGTGAAATATATTAATATGTGTGTGTGTGTGTATATATATATATACTTGCTCTGGGTTGGTAAGGTTAGACCTTACTTCTGTGAAGTGCCTTGAGGCAACTTTGTTGTGATTTTGCACGATATAAATGAAAATAAATGGAAACTGAAATATATTAAAATGTGTGTGTGTGTGTGTGTGTGTGTGTGTGTGTGTGTGTGTGTGTGTGTGTGTGTGTGTGTGTGTGTGTGTGTGTGTGTGTGTGTGTGTGTGTGTGTGCAATGACATTAAAGGTCCATTCTCTATTTAGCACATTTGAAGAATAAGATCACAAAGTACTTCACACACAAAAATTTTAAAAAGGATGAGATTAATAGAGAAATAAAAGCACAACAGAAATTATAATAAATTAAAGATCAGCCTGTACAGATGGGTGTTGAGCTTCATTGTTAAATTTTCAGCAATTTCATTCCATAGTCCAAAGCCACAACCTTCAAAGCACAGTCTCCTTTGGTTTTCAGGCTAGACACAGGACCCACCAACACATTTTGGCCAAACAACCTCAGAGACCTGCTAGTTAAATATAGATGCAGAAGTTCATTAATGGAGGCATGGCAAGTCTGTTACATGGCCTAACTAACAAGAATACTTATGGTTATTGGGTTCAGAAGGTCACAGGCCATACTCACTGGATGTGTTGTTTAAATCACGTTTTTTTAACGCAGTAACATCTGAAGCGTTCAGATGCAAAACCCAGTATCTCCAAAATCATACATTTTTAGTTGACACCAACATGTACTTGGCTGCCAAGGGGACCATCAGTATGCAAAATATGCAAGAGTTTGAACAAACAATTTTCATGTTATTGATGAAAGTCTGTGCATTTCCGAATATGGTTTCCTTTAAATCTCCATTTTCAACTGCATTTTTCTCCATTTGGAAAAAAAAAGGACTTTCTGGGTTTTGCATCTTAACTCTTCATCTGCTGTACGTACCCAGGTGTTAGCATACTTGGAAGTTATACCCCTGTCACACGAGAGCACAAATTGCACGAATGCTGGGCGAATGTCAATTCGTACGGCATCCGTGCTGCATTTGAACTGCACTCAAACACCTCGTACAGCATTCCTACAGCAGCCGCCACATTCGTGTGTTGCTCATGCTGGACAACGACGGTGGAGTTGCAGTCGTACTGCATTCGTACTGCCGTAGGAATGGACATTTTAACATCAGTCATGCAATTCGACCTGCAGTCAAACTGCATTCGACCACTAAAGTAGATATTTACACATACTTAAAAAAAAAAAAATAAATAAACTTCAAGTGGTAGGAAGTGCTGTTTGGAAAAAATTTAAAGTGACACTTTTCACATACACATTCTGTGATTAGAATTGTTGCAAAGAGACCATGCGGCCACTCTAATCTGTCTGTGACACACAAACTCACTCTCCTTCTGGAAAAAGGCCATCGTACGAGGGCTGTCCGTAAAGTATAGGTCCTTTTTATTTTTTTCAAAAACTATATGGATTTCATTCATATGTTTTTACATCAGACATGCTTGCACCCTCGTGCGCATGCGTGAGTTTTTCCATGCCTGTCGGTGACGTCATTCGCCTGTGAGCACTCCTTGTGGGAGGAGTCGTCCAGCCCCTCGTCGGAATTCCTTTGTCTGAGAAGTTGCTGAGAGACTGGCGCTTTGTTTGATCAAAATTTTTTCTAAACCTGTGAGACACATCGAAGTGGACACGGTTCGAAAAATTAAGCTGGTTTTCAGTGAAAATTTTAACAGCTGATGAGAGATTTTGAGGTGATTCTGTCGCTTTAAGGACTTTTCACGGTGCGAGACGTCGTGCAGCGCTCTCAGGCAGCGTCATCAGCCTGTTTCAAGCTTAAAACCTCCACATTTCAGGCTCTATTGATCCAGGACGTCGTGAGAGAACAGAGAAGTTTCAGAAGAAGTCGGTTTCAGCATTTTATCCGGATATTCCACTGTTAAAAGAGATTTTTTTAATGAAAGACGTGCGGACGGGTCCGCGCGTCGGGACGCAGCCGACGCGGCGCGGCGGCACAGGAAAAAAACCTCTGTGTTGATAACCATTTGTAAAATCCAGGCGGCTTTTGATGGCTTTCAGTGGAGTGAGTATATGAGAAATTGTTTATCAGCTGGAGATGTTCCAACTTGTCCTCAAGGCTTCCAACAGACGTGTTTTTCCTGTGGCGGAGCGTCGCGGCGGCTGCGAGCCGACGCTGCAATCCGCCCGCACGTCTTTCATTAAAAAAATCTCCTTTAACAGTGGAATATCCGGATAAAATGCTGAAACCGACTTCTTCTGAAACTTCTCTGTTCTCTCACGACGTCCTGGATCAATAAAGCCTGAAATGTGGAGGTTTTAAGCTTGAAACAGGCTGATGACGCTGCCTGAGAGCACTGCGCGACGTCTCGCACCGTGAAAAGTCCTTAAAGCGACAGAATCACCTCAAAATCTCTCATCAGCTGTTAAAATTTTCACTGAAGACCAGCTTAATTTTTCGAACCATGTCCACTTCGATGTGTCTCACAGGTTTAGAAAAAATTTTGATCAAACAAAGCGCCAGTCTCTCAGCAACTTCTCAGACAAAGGAATTCCGACGAGGGGCTGGACGACTCCTCCCACAAGGAGTGCTCACAGGTGAATGATGTCACCGACAGGCGTGGAAAAACTCACGCATGCGCACGAGGGTTCAAGCATGTCTGACGTAAAAACATATGAATGAAATCCATATAGTTTTAGAAAAAAATAAAAAGGACCTATACTTTACGGACAGCCCTCGTATGTCTCCGTACTCTCCCGAGCTTTCACAATAAAAGCTGTAATGCTCTTTGCTCTTTTTCTTCAATTCCTTCAGGTGAGGTCTATCTTTTGTTCTCTCCTTGTTCTTCTTCATCTCTCCTGCTCTTTTTTTGCCTCTTCTCAGTATGTTATTTAGTTGCCCCTGCACTCGTGATTTACAGCGGCTTAATGTAGTCCTGTACTCGCAGTCAGGAGATGAAATTGTCATTTGTCACATTAATAGTCCTCCCCCTCTCCCAACATACAATGCGACTCCCTTCACAGAACCTCTTTCTCATCATCTATTCTTTTCTTCACATCCTCATCCCTACTGCTCCGACCTCTCGTCTCATCCTTAATGCCTGTTTCTCCACAGCCGCTCTCCTTCCTCTGCACCTCCTGCTCCTCCTCGTGCGCTCTGCTACATGCCGCCATCCAACCTGTTTATCACATGCTCGCCGTGTGCACCCGTCTTATCATGATCAGCATCAAGGGTTTGCTCACTGGGTGTGATCTTCCGCTCTAGTACTGTTGTTTTGTTCACAGTGTTCCACCAAAATAGTCAAAAATTGGGTAGTATTACAAATGCCGCCAGAGAACATTTAATGGCTTTTTTTAACTATATGCTTTGCTGTTTATGTGGAACATTTATAAGTTCCCTGCTGTGGAAGAAAAAGTGACTTGAATTTTAAAGGCAGTGTTTTGCCAGAGACTTCCTGGTGTCACTTGCAAAAATGAGACAATCCCTGTAGTCGATGATTATGCACGCTCATAACAGAAATACACATTAAAATTAATGCAGATTCAATATTCTTCCTATAACAGTTTTGCTTTTGGCTTCAAATCACTTCTGCTACTTGCTAATTGGCCACTTCTCTGTTTTTCTATGTGGGAAGGAATGCAAATCTATACACCCCAGAAGTTGGTTAAGAACATTGGGTCAATGATTATAAATGTGAAATTATGCTCTAAGATACATAAAATGAATATAAGATGTGGTTTTCAGGACAAGAGGAACATTTCATGAATCTAACATTATGGCATGCATCGCAGCTACTGGTTGGAATTCATGATGCTGTGTTTGTTTGGTGGATTTAAGGTGAAAAATGCAAAGAATTTTGCAGTTTTATCTTGTAAATTATGTATACATGTAAAGCTACAGTGTGTAAGATTTATATATATATCGATTGAACATCGCATTGTTAAATCGCACAACTCGCAATGTGGCATAATTAAATTAAGCATGCATGTTTACATTGCCAAATGATAAGGGTAAAAATATGATTTTGTTTTTCATGACTAACCAACAAAACATGTCAAAAACTTAGAATTTACTCAAATAAATTATTCTAGTAATGTGAGTGTGTGATATGTACCTTCTCGCTCATTGTGCCGCACGCATCAATCATGTTATCAGCTGAAAGCGAGAGAAAAAAGAACTCCTTTGCAACTTGTTTAATTTTTTGGTGGCCAAAAACGATACTTTTTCAAAATGGGTCCCAGAGTGGATAAATCTGAAAAGGCTGGATTTGCATCTTCATGTGGATAAGTAGCACAGAATTTTTTTGAAACTATGATGTCATAGTCTTGCCGCTCCAAAGGGCCCTTTCACACATAACACGATTGAAGCAGACTAGGGCACAAAGGAGGAATTGCATGCCATTCATGAAAAATCGGAGCCAACCATTCGCGTACAGAACCGGCAGAAAGACAGAGAGTGTGTTGTGAGAGCCCATTTGATCCCTCTCGCAGCAGATGTCCGCCAAATACCAGGTGATACACAGGTACATTTAATACTGCTCGCAGAGCACTTAGGAAATGTGTGGCCATTCAAGCTGTTAGCATGAAAATATTGAGCAGGCGATCACTTTCAAGCTAGGTGTGAAATGTGGCCCCACGAGTGTGGAGTTGCCAGTGTCAGCTCCACCCATAACCCATAACACGTGTGTGTATGGTTCACGGCTCCTGCTCCCCCCGCAGACGAGGCACCTCGCATCTGATCACAGAGCAACACCTTGGTCTGTGCGCTGAATGGACAGGGGGCATGGCTGGCTGCCAATAGCAGCAGCTGTTGACATCTCTGGTCCTGAACGTCACACCCGCAGAACATGTACCGTGTTTCGACGGACAGGACTTTATTGTCCATGGTGACGCACCTGTGTGTGCTTGTTGTCCTTACGTGGAAACATATCTCACTTTTGCAATGGGCTGGAGAGGGTGCACAGCGAGCACATTGACAGGCTGTCCCAGCTGACACGGACCGTCAGTTCATGTGGACACACAGCAGGTGATCTGAATGTCACATCTGTCTAACACTACAAGCATGTCCTGTGGGTACGCGCCACAGGACAAGCCAACAGTGTAACAAATACGCCACTTTCAGTCACGTATCAGCAGACATACGCCATAACAAACGCCGTTTGGTCAGTTATCACTGCCCTGTTTTCTCTCTTTTTTTTAAATAGGTTAATCTCCTTGTTGATTTTAGCCATTTTATGCTCCTGTTGTAAAACAATGATTGTAGCGCAGTGGTAATGTTTCTGTCTGGTAATCGGAGCTTTTGTAAATTGCAGGTTTGAATCCTGTAAGTGGCATTTATTTTTTGTTTAACAAGGCTTATTTAACTGCAGGGTTCTGTATTGTGTCCCTTTTATTTATTATTTATATCATCGCAGTGATATTCCCTAATTATGCAGCTGGTTTTTATTTCATTTTTCCCCACATCAGCGGCGCAATGTGGTGCAACATGTCCCAGCTGCTCGCATTGTGTTTGTGCACACGCACGATGGTTAGTGGTTCCCTATTTTGTGTTTGGTTCACGGATTTTCTTCTGATAGCTGCTACTTTCATGTTATGTGTGAAGGGGCCCTAATAAATGACATGTTGTTAATCGTGTAATTTAAAATACATTTTTTTTGTCTTGGTTCATCACTAATGGGTTTTCTTTTCATTGTGGGCAGGGAGCTGAAGAGACGATGAATGGCTGTTGTGAATGCTGATCGTGGATAAATGGAGTGGTGTGACGTGAAGAAAATCATTGCAGAAAGGACTTCCAGCTTTATTTTATTTTTTTGGTGGCTGGATAAAGCGGCAGTATTCTCAGGCTGAAAAATGCACCCGGAGCAGACAAACAAAGAGGGACAACTTTAAAAATGCTGCGTGTATTGACAAGGAATTTCCACGATAAGGAATTAAACTATTAACAGATGTCATCTTCCAAAACAAGAGCATCTTCTGTTGATAAGTTTTCCACAGGCTGTGATGATGAATCTGTGCTGAAAGAATGAAACAGATCAGACTAAAAGACTTTATCTACTCATTTTTGTGCTTTGAAATGTTCTAGCCACCTGCTGCTGCATTGATTAGCTCCTAACACTAGTTAGGTGCATGCAGTGTTGCCAACTCCTCAGTAAGAAAAAAGCTATTGGCTGTCCTAAAAGTCGCTAGATGATGTCATTGTCTAATTTGCATATTATTTGCATAGTATGACATCATAACAGATGTTGTAGGAAAGAAAAAAAACTGTTGTGGGAGAGAATATTGTTTGGTAAATTCCCTATTCATGAATGCAGAGTGTTGAAAAGGAATTTACATGCATGTCTGGCTGAATTTGAAGAATATATAAGCAGTATTAAGCTTATAGATTCTCAAAAATGTCCTAAAAACTGTCACGCTTTATAAGAGAATTAATGTTAAAGAATCCCTTTCCCTGTGTTGCTATCACTTCTTAAAATAAAATAACTTCTCAAGGCCATACCAGAACAGTCACAGCATAGCAAACGAGATAAAGGCTGACTGAGTCCAAGTCAGGTTTGCCATTCAATGTGGGAACAGCCCAAAGAGGCTGTTTGTTTTTACACATCCACAATCAGAGACAGTGGCGGAAGACATCAAACGTGCTACACTTCTCTGTCATGGTGATGGCAACATGGCACTTAACTAAACTGACTAAACTAATTGAACTACAAAAACACAAGAGGTAAATAACACTAACAACGCTGTTAAACTAACATGAACCACAATAACAACATTTAAACCCAAAACCCTAAACTCCCATGGTGCATTGCAGCACAACCTCCATTGTTCACTCTTGTTAGCTAATATCGCTAATTTCTTCAAAAATATGAGTCCTATCAACTTTCTGGTTTTGCAGCATTTATCCTTGACCCAAAAACCATAAGCATGCCAAACAGCAAATGCCAGCTGTCTCCAATTTCTCCATGATTGAAGCCACACAAATGCATGCATATCCGCACACGGAGGCCACTTCGCTGTTAATATATAGATTAGCCGCATGTGTGAATGAGCCGAATAGGTACTTAAATGTTGCAGTCATGTCCAAAAGTATGCAGAATGTCGTCTCCTCTTAATAAAATGGAAATAGTAGCTCTTTATGTTATCCAGTAAGCACACAACCATGGCCAGATCCTGACAACCTCAGTCTGCCCAGACTTATTAAATATTTACCACCACTTACAGAGAGGTGATTGTTGCATTGCTTTTAATTAATGATGTTCAAGATGGCATTTTAATCTTTACAAGATATATGGCATTTAGTCCTGGCAGACATAATGATTGAAGATAATCTCAGCTTTGCCCAGAATATGTTTTAAAGCATGTAGTGAAGCAGAGACATACCCCAGATATTATAAGATTCTGTTTGTGGACTTAATCTGCTTTCAATAATTCAGTGTATTTATATATAAGCTGTACATTTGATTTATGCACATCTGTACATTATTATTATTACTGTTATTCTATTATTGTTATTTTATTCCTATTGTCATTGTTACAATAATTGATCATCATAGCTTGAGTCCCTTCACACTATTTTTTTATGTTTTGGTGAAATTCCATTTTCTTTAAATTTGACCTTTGACCTCTGAGAATAAAAAAGTTGTTGCTGGACATTTTTATTGTGTTTTTTTTTTTTTTTTTTTACATATGTATTGTTGACCAAAAATGCATACACCAAAAAAATAAAATAATAAAAATTAGAAAACCATTAGACAACCACACTGTCACAAAAAAGTCCAACAACAGATACTTTCTAAGGTCTGGGGTCAAATGTCATATTTTGGGAAAATCGCAATCCACTGTAAATCAACCCAACCATTTGGTGCCTTCACTCGTTAGATTCGGCTTCTTTCTTTCTTTCTTTCTTTCTTTCCTTTTATGTCCTTCCTTGTTTATGTATTCTCTGTTGTCATTGTCACCTTTCTTTCCTTCCTTCCTTCCTTCCTTTCCTTCCTTCCTTCCTTCTTTTCCTTACAATTTAACAGCTTCAGCATCTTTTTCACTTGTTGCTTTACAAAGTTCATCTTTCTTTCTTTCTTTCTTTCTTTCTTTCTTTCTTTCTTTCTTTCTTTCTTTCTTTCTTTCTTTCTTTCTTTCTTTCTTTCTTTCTTTCTTTCCTTTTGTGTCCTTCCTTGTTTATGTATTCTATTATTTGTCATTGTCACCTTTCTTTCCTTCCTTCCTTCTTTTCCTTACCATTTAACAGCTTCAGCATCTTT